>NC_134896.1:612500-730000 GCF_041734735.1 Babylonia areolata | reverse complement strand
GTGCAATGAAACAGGACGTCCGTCAGTGCGAAACTTATCCGGATCTTCAGTACGTGACAGATTTTATGTGCCAGTGTGTGTGTCAGTGCGTGTACTCTGTGTGTGTGTGTGTGTGTGTGCCAACTGAATGCGTGCGTGCGTCACTGAGTAAAACCTCACCCCAACAGCTTGTTTTTGCCACAGATGGGACGTTCTTTCTGACCTCGATAACGATGTGGAGAGCCATGACTGACTATGTACACAGCAACCTGTCCCTAACTCTCTGCCGTGGAGAGGCCTGCAGTGGTTCGCTCACCAGCATTCCTGGTTACCGTACAGACACAGTACGTGGCCAGTGGCCATTGACACAGACTGATACTGAAATCAGTATCCAGCAGTCTGTACTTACTAAGCCAGAGGCTGCTACAAAACTACGACGGAGACAGCGATCATCATGTAACTTACTTAACAACTGAGAAGGTAAAACCATGGAGACGGCGATTTGTATCACATCAGAACTGACCGTGTGTCAAGGCACAGACACAGTGTAATCTGTATTTACAAATAATACTCAGTCTGTATTTACTACGAAACACATCTGTGAAGGCACAGAAATCATAGTAGTATGACATAGTAACTTGATGTGCATTTCCATAGCCAGACACTGAAACCGGCTGAACAACGAACTGAACACACTGCAATATATCTGAGAAACCAAACAGTGATATACATAGACACAGCAACCTAATTCATAACAATAGATAGTGACCAAACACATCGGAGCAAAACAAGTCACGAGTGTCTTTATCCATTTGTGTGTTTTTTAATTTTTTTTTATCTGGCCTGCTAATTAAAATGGATTATTTACCTATTTAATCTTTTTACCCATATAAATATCAGTGAAAACACACGCACACCTCTCTCTCTCTATATATATATTCTTATATACATATATATATTCTTTTATATATAGTGTATATATATTATATATATATATATATATATATATATATATATATATTCTCTCTGTCTCTGTCTCTCTATATACTATATTCTTATTTATACACACACATACGCACACACACACACATATATATATATATTCTTATCTTATCTATTTATTCGTTTATCCAATCTAGTTTTTCCTTGTTTATGTTTTACTGAAGTAGCAGTGAACTGCTCGAGTGTGTGGAGAGAAGGCGAGCATGACAAGGCGAGGGTTGTTTCTGGAATCTCCAAGATAGAGGGCTTGTGCAACGGAAGGGGTGGATAGAGGGTGGAGAAGGGGGATGGGAGGTTGTGAGAGAGAGTGGGGGAGAGGGGAGGGGATAGGAAAATGAGTTTGTGTTAGGATATGAAGGAAAGTAACTGATGTGTGCTATGTGCGTGCGTGTGTGCTTGTGTCTGTCTTTTTTGTAATGTTTGCTTGCCGTTTTGTTTGTCAGTGTGTGTGTGTGTGTGTGTGTGTGCGTGTGTGTGTGCGTGCGTGCTTATATTTTGATATATTTCATTCCTTCACTTACCCGTAACGTGTTCAATTTTTAGCTTATATACATTTTTTAATGTTTGCACACAGTGGAACAGTGAATTTCTGTAGCTGTGTATGGACAATGAACAAGTGTAGAGTGTTGAGAGCAGCCTTGTCAGAAAAGGACGCCAGCATCTATGTCAAATACAGTCACGTTTATCTCCCATTGTCTCAAACACAGGTGAACATGTGAACATTGCTTTTCTGAGGAGATGGGGAAAGGATTTATGTATACTCCTCATCCTCCAAATGATGTTGGTCTATGCTGACACCACCCACAATGACGTGACAGCTATGCTGACACCACCCACAATGACGTGACAGCTATGCTGACACCACCCACAATGATGTGACAGCTATGCTGACACCACCCACAATGACGTAACAGCCGTCATGACATCACACACAATGACGTAACAGCTATGATGACATCACCCACAATGACGTAACAGCTATGATGACATCACCCACAATGACGTGACAGCCATGATGACACCACCCACAGTTACGTGACAGCTATGCTGACACCACCCACAATGACATGACAGCCGTGATGACACCACCCGCAATGACGTAACAGCTGTGATTACATCACCCATAATGACGTAACAGCCGTGATGACACCACCCACAATGACGTAACAGCTATGCTGACACCACCCACAATGACATGACAGCCGTGATGACACCACCCGCAATGGCGTGACAGCCGTGATGACATCACCTGCAATGACGTAACAACCGTGATGACACCACCCACAGTGACGTGACAGCTGTGATGACACCACCAACAATGACATGACTGCCATGATGACACCACCCACAATGACATGATTGCCATGATGACACCACCCACAGTGACGTGATAGCTATTACTGACACCACCCACAATGACATGACAGCTGTGATGACACCACCCACAATGTGACGTAACAGCTGTGATGACACCACCCACAGTGACGTGATAGCTATTACTGACACCACCCACAATGACATGACAGCTGTGATGACACCACCCACAATGACGTAACAGCTGTGATGACACCACCCACAGTGACGTGATAGCTATTACTGACACCACCCACAATGACATGACAGCTGTGATGACACCACCCACAATGACGTAACAGCTGTGATGACACCACCCACAGTGACGTGATAGCTATTACTGACACCACCCACAAGGACGTAACAGCTATGCTGACACAGCCAAGTGACGTGACAACTATGCAGACACTACTCACAACATTACAGCTATGCTGACACTACCCACATCAACATTACAGCTATGCTGACGCTACCCACAACAACATTACAGCTATGCTGACACTACACACAACAACATTACAGCTATGCTGACACTACCCACAACAACATTACAGCTATGCTGACACTACCCACAACAACATTACAGCTATGCTGACACTACCCACTACAACATTACAGATATGCTGACGCTACCCACAACAACATTACAGCTATGCTGACACTACCCACTACAACATTACAGCTATGCTGACACTACCCACAACAACATTACAGCTATGCTGACACTACCCACTACAACATTACAGCTATGCTGACACTACCCACTACAGCTATGCTGACGCTACCCACAACAACATTACAGCTATGCTGACACTACCCACAACAACATTACAACTATGCTGACACTACCCACTACAACATTACAGCTATGCTGACACTACACACAACAACATTACAGCTATGCTGACACTACACACAATAACATTACAGCTATGCTGACACTACACACAACAACATTACAGCTATGCTGACACTACCCACTACAACATTACAGCTATGCTGACACTACCCACAACAACATTACAGCTATGCTGACACTACCCACAACAACATTACAGCTATGCTGACACTACACACAATAACATTACAGCTATGCTGACACTACCCACTACAACTTCACAGCTATGCTGACACTACCCACTACAACATTACAGCTATGCTGACACTACCCACAACAACATTACAGCTATGCTGACACTACCCACGACATTACAGCTATGCTGACACTACCCACTACAACATTACAGCTATGCTGACACTACCCACTACAACATTACAGCTATGCTGACACTACCCACGACATTACAGCTATGCTGACACTACCCACAACAACATTACAACTATGCTGACACTACCCACTACAACATTACAGCTATACTGACACTACCCACACCAACATTACAGCTATACTGACACTACCCACTACAACATTACAGCTATACTGACACTACCCACAACAACATTACAACTATGCTGACACTACCCACACCAACATTACAGCTATACTGACACTACCCAATGACACTACCCACAACATTACAGCTATACTGACACTACACACAGTGGCACTACAGCTTTGCTGACAGTCTTGCGATAATGTGACAGTGTGAAAGAGCGTGAGCGACAGCAAGGTGTAACAGGAAAGCCTTGACATGGCCTGACAGCCCGTCCCCGGCACTGAACAGCTGACATTTAGAGTGAAAGCCAGTAGGATGTTAAACTCAACTCTGTCTGACTGCTCTCATGTACTTGGCACTGAATGCGCTGTCACTTCTCTTTTCAGGGATGGAAGGGGGTGGTACAGGGAGGAGGGGGAAGGGGGTGGTACAGGGAGGAGGGTGACGGTGTGGGACAGCAGCCAGCAACCTGACAGGCCGTTCGTTAGTTACGGGAGATTACTTCTGTCAAAAGCTGCACTTCACAATGTCTTTTGTGGTAAAAGTCCTGTTCTTCATGGCAATGTAAATCTACATCACCAAAGATGTGCTGGAGGGTGGAAACCTTGATGTTCCTTAATAATTGATTAGCTTGATTTCAGAACTGACATGACTGACTCAGATAAAGCCAAGCAAACATGGATAGTTGGGACTTTGAAATTATTAATCATCGCTCACGTTTGTAGCAGATGCTTAACACAGTTACATACTGTGGGTTGTGCGTACATGCTTGACAAATGTGTAGTAAACAGATACATACATTAGAGTTATTACTTACGGCAGTACTTATCAATAGATAAGCATCATTTGCCTCCAGAGACTGACGGATACTTATCTATGTGTACTGCCTTAATCAATGACTGTGCATGTGTCATACTGGTGGCAACACACACTTGATTTCGTTGTGTTTTTTAAACGCATTCACACATTTGTGTTCAAAGTTGCTACATATATAATGCTGACATGACAATGTCACTGCACTTGCTTGAGTGATTTATAATCTCGTCAGGTGTTAATTGTGTTCATCAAGACAATCCTTTTATCAGAGATAATTAGACTTGGACAGGAGCAGAGTGCTGCACGTGAAGAAAGTGCGGTGTCACTGTCAGTTGATGTGGTGACAGGTGTCGCTGTCAGTGGTGATTAGTGTCAGTCAATGCAGTTAATGTGGTGACAGGTGTCACTGTCAGTGGTGATTAGTGTCAGTCACTGCAGAAATCTCAAGGACTACAAACCACAGAACAGGATGTCACGATCACAACCATTCTCTCCATACCAGCAGGATAACTCATATCCCCTGTCTTTCCTTTTCTCTCTCTCACACTCACACACTCTCTCTCTCACACTCACACACTCTCTCTCTCACACACACTCACACACTCTCTCTCTCTCACACACTCTCTCTCTCACACACAAACACACACACACCCTCTCTCTCTCTCACACACACACACTCTCTCTCTCTCTCTCAACACACACTCTCTCTCTCTCTCACACACACACTCTCTCTCACACACACACACACACTCTCTCTCTCACACACACACACACTCTCTCTCTCACACAAAGAGGCCCAGCTGAGATATCAGTTGTAGGTCATAAACTGGATTGGACCAGTTATTTTGGGCACAAAGGACACTGCCAGTAAGCTGAGACAGTCATTCTCTGGCCTTCACCAGCAGTCACAGTGTGTCATTGTATTCTGCATGGAAAACAGCTGCTTTCAACTGCAGTGGAGATGTGCTCTTTCATGTTGACAATTATATGGTGTAATAGCTGAAAATAAAGAACATAACATTGTGCTTTATATCTGTTGTAATGTAATGTTGATCAACTGTGACATTGCATGTTTTTCTTATCATCCATCTCCAAATCAGGGCATCATGGGAATGAGGCATTTTATTTTCTGTTCTCCCACTGAGAGCAATGTTGTATTTTTATTTCTCTTTTTATCACAACACATTTCTCTGTGTCAAATTCGGGCTGCTCTCCCCAGGGAGAACGTGTCACTACACTACAGCACCACCCATTTTTTTTTTTTTTTCCTGCGTGCAGTTTTATTTGTTTTTCCTATCGAAGTGGATTTTTCAACAGAATTTTGCCAGGACAACCTTTTTGTTGCTATGGGTTCTTTTACGTGCTCTAAGTGCATGCTGCACACGGGACCTCAGTTTAACCTCTCATCCGAATGACTAGCGTCCATACCACCACTCAAGGTCTAGTGGAGGGGGAGAAAATATTGGCGGCTGAGCCGTGATTCGAACCAGCGCACTCAGATTCTCTCGCTTCCTAGGCGGACGCATTACCTCTAGACCATCACTCCACTCCTAGTTCAACCCAACTGCAACATGTGAAAGTTTTCTTGGGACATCTATTCCATAGGACTTCATGCAGACTTTCATTCGGATTTTGCATCTTGGACTTACGACAGCATTTGCAGACAGCAGGTACCATATTTCAAATAACATCCCTGCTAACTGCAGTTCCTGCACAAACACCACAAACTGCAACAGTGGTGACATCAACTGACTTGACCACAACAGTAGTGATATGAACAGATGTGACCATTTCACAGACCACAACAGTAGTGATATGAACTGACAATAACACAGACCACAACAGTAGTGATATGAACTGACAATAACACAGACCACAACAGTAGTGATATGAACTGACAATAACACAGACCACAACAGTAGTGATATGAACTGACAATAACACAGACCACAACAGTAGTGATATGAACTGACCTGACAATAACACAGACCACAACAGTAGTGATATGAACTGACCATAACACAGACCACAACAGTAGTGATATGAACTGACCATAACACAGACCACAACAGTAGTGATATGAACAGACCTGACCATTTCACAGACCACAACAGTAGTGATATGAACTGACCATAACACAGACCACCACAGTAGTGATATGAACTGACCATAACACAGACCACAACAGTAGTGATATGAACTGACCATAACACAGACCACAACAGTAGTGATATGAACTGACAATAACACAACCACCACAGTAGTGATATGAACAGACCTGACAATAACACAACCACCACAGTAGTGATATGAACAGACCTGACAATAACACAACCACAACAGTAGTGATATGAACTGACCATAACACAGACCACAACAGTAGTGATATGAACGAACAGACCATAACACAACCACCACAGTATTGATATGAACTGACAATAACACAGACCACAACAGTAGTGATATGAACAGAACTGACAATAACACAACCACCACAGTAGTGATATGAACTGACAATAACACAACCACCACAGTAGTGATATGAACAGACCTGACAATAACACAACCACAACAGTAGTGATATGAACAGACCTGACAATAACACAACCACCACAGTAGTGATATGAACAGACCTGACCATAACACAACCACCACAGTAGTGATATGAACAGACCTGACAATAACACAGACCACAACAGTAGTGATATGAACTGACAATAACACAACCACCACAGTAGTGATATGAACAGACCTGACAATAACACAACCACCACAGTTGTGATATGAACAGACCTGACAATAACACAGACCACAACAGTAGTGATATGAACTGACCTGACAATAACACAACCACCACAGTAGTGATATGAACTGACAATAACACAACCACCACAGTAGTGATATGAACAGACCTGACAATAACACAGACCACAACAGTAGTGATATGAACTGACCTGACAATAACACAACCACCACAGTAGTGATATGAACTGACCTGACAATAACACAACCACCACAGTAGTGATATGAACAGACCTGACAATAACACAACAGTAGTGATATGAACTGACAATAACACAACCACCACAGTAGTGATATGAACAGACCTGACAATAACACAGACCACAACAGTAGTGATATGAACAGACCTGACAATAACACAACCACCACAGTAGTGATATGAACAGACCTGACAATAACACAACCACCACAGTAGTGATATGAACTGACCATAACACAACCACAACAGTAGTGATATGAACAGACCTGACAATAACACAGACCACAACAGTAGTGATATGAACAGACCTGACAATAACACAACCACCACAGTAGTGATATGAACTGACCATAACACAACCACAACAGTAGTGATATGAACTGACAATAACACAACAGTAGTGATATGAACTGACAATAACACAACAGTAGTGATATGAACTGACAATAACACAACAGTAGTGATATGAACTGACCATAACACAACAGTAGTGATATGAACTGACCTGACAATAACACAGACACCAGACAGGCACAACAGCTGAATGGTTAACGTGCTGAACTTTCAATCTGAGGGTCCTGGGTTCGAATCTTGGTTACAGAGTCTGGTGGGTGAAGGGTGGAGATTTTTCTGATCTCCCAGGTCAACATACGTGCAGACCTGCTTGTTTGTGCCTGAACCCCCTTTGCGTGTATACACACATCAAAGATCCTGTAATTCATGTCAGCGTTCGATGGGTTATGGAAACAAGAACATACCCAGCATACAAACCTCCGAAAACAGAGTATGGCTGCTACATGGCGGGGTAAATAAACAAAACAGTCCTACACGTAAAATGTTGCATGTCTGTCTGAGTGTGTAAGTGTGCGAGCCTGAAATCTGATTGAATGACACAGGAAACGAATGATGAGCGCCTAATGGCAGCAGTCAGTCGGCTCTACCCAGTAGGCAGCCTGTTGTGAAAATGACCCCGTGTTTGTAAAGTGCTTAGAGCTTGGTCTCCATCCGAGAATAGGTCCTATTAAGTATCCATATCACGATTCATTCACCGCAGGCCACAAGAACGCTGACAGGAAGAGACCTGACCATGTCATCAGGCCAGTGCTTCAGTGTATTCAGGTCAGGGATCAGTGTCATCAGTCAGGTGTGTTGGTCGTGGACAGGTGCAGAGTGGAAGGTGTGTCCATCTTTCAGCACCTGGCGGATGTTGATGTTAAGGCGTGACGACGACAGGTAGACAGCCAGGGGCCGCCAGTCCTCGCCCCGCACAGTTGTGACCACACGTCGGTTCACCGCCTGCACCCTGTCCTCATAGCTCCCTGCCGGGTGGGACCCATGCGGAGGTTGTTCTGCTACGTCCCCTGGAGTATCAGGTGTGTCTCCACCACGGCCACTGTCCCTGCTATCACCAGGTGTATCACAAGGTGTGTCCCTGCTATCAACAGGTGTGGCTATACTAACACAAGGTGTGTCCCTGCTATCAACAGGTGTGGCTATACTAACACAAGGTGTGTCCCTGCTATCACCAGGTGTGGCTATACTAACACAAGGTGTGTCCCTGCTATCACCAGGTGTATCACCAGGTGTGTCCCTGCTATCAACAGGTGTGGCTATACTAACACAAGGTGTGTCCCTGCTATCAACAGGTGTGGCTATACTAACACAAGGTGTGTCCCTGCTATCACCAGGTGTATCACCAGCTGTGTCCTTGCCATCCCCAGGTCTATCGCAAGGAGCGTCCATGTTATCAACTTTATCAGCCAGTGTGTAACCAGGCACATCCCCACGGTCAGCAGGTCTACCACCAGGTGTGTCGGCAGACATGTCCCCGAAAGCCCCCAGCCAGCAGTCCGTGCTGACCGCAAGGTGAGGGGTCAGGTCATGGCAGGGGGGTGGGGGGATGGAGGGGGGCAGGATGCGGGGCACAGCGTGGAAGGCCAGTCGTGCATCGCCGCTCATGACACACACGTCTCCGCTGTGCAGGCGTACGGCTGTGGGCATCAGTGCTTTGCTCACGCCCCCCAGCAGGAAGATGGCGTCCTGGCCAAAACTGTCCACACACACATATATTTACATTTATACATACACAAACATACATATACACACACACACATATATATATATATACACACACACACACACACACACTCACGCATGCATGCACGTACACCATGCTCAACACATATATACACACAGAGGTAATGACAAAACTGTACACATGCACATGCACATACACACACACACACAAATACACACTCACACACACATGCACGCATATACACACACTCACACACACACAAAGAGGTAATGACAAAACTGCACACACACACACACACACATACATATATACAGAGGTAATGACAAGACTACACACACACACACACACACACACACACACACACACAGAGGTCATGTCAAAACTGTACACGCACACACACACACACACACACACAAAAACCACACACTCACTCACATATGCATACACGCACACACACACCATTCATACTATGTGTTCATAGACAACACACCTCTCTTATTTTCTCTGTAACACTACTGGACACCACACACAGATCACTACAGGCTGTGTGTTCCCTCCTGCATCATTCATACCACTGATTTATGCATCAAACATTTCTCTTTTACTTCCTTTGTAACTCATCTGAACTGTCCGGTTTCCCCAACATCATACAGTACTTGTGCACACACAAAACTCTAGGACCATTATGCATGCATACACGGTTAACCCAAGGTACGCCTGTTAACAAGTATCCGTGTACTAGTATTTTTGTAGTCCTGTTTTAATGCATTGTGTATTTTATGTAGTTTTGGTCTTTGATGTGATGGCATTTTTTCTATCTGGTTATTTTTTAATGGTCGTGTGTGTGTGTGTGTGTGTGTGTGTGTGTGTGTGTGTGTGTGTGTGTGTGTGTGCGTGCGTGCGTGTATGTGTGTGTGTGTGTGTGCATGTGTGTGCGTATGTGTGTGTGCATGTGTGCGTGCATGCGTGCATGTGTGTGTGAGGGTACAGTGCTCTGGTGCGTGTGAGTAAGTGTGTAGGCATGTAAGTATGTCTGAACAGAATTCTATGTTAGAAAATAAGAAATATCTTAATGCTTATGCAATTTTTTTTTTTAGTGCAGTTGATATTTAATGTCAGCATGTGTGTGTCTGTGTGTCTGTGTGTGTGTCTGTAAGGGAGGGACATCTATATGTGTGTGTGTGTGTGTGTGTGTGTGTGCGCGTGCGTGCGTGCATGTGTGTGTTCTATGAAATGCATTTGGTTTCAATCTAAGCCTCATTTACTTCATAGTTTTTATAATCTGATTTATCTCTGAAGTGTGCTTTTTCATTCATGTGAACACACTGGATGTTTTTCATTGTCAGATAGCGGTTGGTGTGCTTTTTAAAGCATGTTTATAGTCAACTGGATGTTGTAAGGCGCTTTGAGCAGCATTAATGCTCGATATCGCGCCATAGAAAAACTATGTATTATTATTATTATTTATTATTACACACATATGTAGACAATTACACACACACAGTGACACAGGCACATACACACAGACAACCCCCTCCCTCCCATCGCTCCTTCCGTCCCGTCCCCTTCAGCGACACATGTAAATGATGTGTACCTGAAGGACAGAAGCGGTGCCTTATGGTCCAGTTCCGAGTGGTCGGTGTGGGCAGCCAGACAGGAGTCATGGTGGTAGTAGTTGATGATGCCCGCCTCCGCCCGGAACCCTGGGAACCCCAGCACCGCCGCCACGTAGTGCGACAACACCCACAGGTCTGATGGAAAGGGGGTGTGGGCATCCTCGCTGTACTCCTGCATCAGTCACATCAACATCAATGACATCAATGACATCAACATCACCTCTCTGCATTGTGCTACAACAATGACATCAACTCTTCTGCAGAGAAGTACATCTTCTGAAGTGAAGACTATCAATGACATCAACTCTTCTGCAGAGAAGTACATCTTCTGAAGTGAAGACTATCAATGACATCAACTCTTCTGCAGGGAAGTACATCTTCTGAAGTGAAGACTATCAATGACATCAACTCTTCTGCAGGGAAGTACATCTTCTGAAGTGAAGACTATCAATGACATCAACTCTTCTGCAGGGAAGTACATCTTCTGAAGTGAAGACTATCAATGACATCAACTCTTTTCTGCAGTGTAGTACATTAATGACGTCAACTCTTCTGCACTGCAGTATATAAAAGACATCAGCATTAACTCTTCTGAACTGTAGTACATCAATGGCATCAGCATTAACTCTTCTGAACTGTAGTACATCAATGGCATCTACATCAACTCTTCTGAACTGTAGTACATCAATGGCATCAGCATTAACTCTTCTGAACTGTAGTACATCAATGGCATCAGCATTAACTCTTCTGAACTGTAGTACATCAATGGCATCAGCATTAACTCTTCTGAACTGTAGTACATCAATGGCATCAGCATTAACTCTTCTGAACTGTAGTACATCAATGGCATCAGCATTAACTCTTCTGAACTGTAGTACATCAATGGCATCTACATTAACTCTTCTGAACTGTAGTACATCAATGGCATCAGCATTAACTCTTCTGAACTGTAGTACATCAATGGCATCTACATCAACTCTTCTGCACTGTTGTACATCAGTCTCATCAACATCAACTCTTCTGAGGTGTAGTATATCAATGGCATCAACATCAACTCTTCTGAGGTGTAGTATATCAATGGCATCGACATCAACTCTTCTGAAATACAGTGTATCAGTCAAATAACATCTTCTGAACTGCAGTGTATCAATGACATCAACATCTTCTGAAGTGCAGTGTATCAATGACATCAACATCTTCTGAACTGCAGTGTAATGACATCAACATCATCTGAACTGCAATGTATCAATGACATCAACATCTTCTGAACTGCAATGTATCAATGACATCAACATCATCTGAACTGCAGTGTATCAATGACATCAACATTTTCTGAACTGCAGTGTATCAATGACATCAACATCTTCTGAACTGCAGTGTATCAATGACATCAACATCATCTGAACTGCAGTGTATCAATGACATCAACATCTTCTGAACTGCAGTGTATCAATGACATCAACATCTTCTGAACTGCAATGTATCAATGACATCAACATCTTCTGAACTGCAGTGTATCAATGACATCAACATCTGAACTGCAATGTATCAATGACATCAACATCTTCTGAACTGCAATGTATCAATGACATCAACATGTTCTGAACTGCAGTGTATCAATGACATCAACATCTTCTGAACTGCAGTGTATCAATGACATCAACATCTTCTGAACTGCAATGTATCAATGACATCAACATCTGAACTGCAGTGTATCAATGACATCAACATCATCTGAACTGCAGTGTATCAATGACATCAACATCTTCTGAAGTGCCGTGTATCAATGACATCAGCATCTTCTGAAGTGCAGTGTATCAATGACATCAATATCTGCAGAACTGCAGTGTATCAATGACATCAACATCTTCTGAACTGCAGTGTATCAATGACATCAACATCTTCTGAAGTGCAGTGTATCAATGACATCAACATCTTCTGAAGTGCAGTGTATCAATGACATCAACATCTGAACTGCAATGTATCAATGACATCAACATCTTCTGAAGTGCAGTGTATCAATGACATCAACATCTTCTGAACTGCAGTGTATCAATGACATCAACATCTTCTGAACTGCAGTGTATCAATGACATCAACATCTTCTGAACTGCAGTGTATCAATGACATCAACATCTTCTGAAGTGCAGTGTATCAATGACATCAACATCTTCTGAACTGCAGTGTATCAATGACATCAACATCTTCTCAATGACATCAACATGGACTCCTCTGTACTGTGTCCAGGTGTTCTCACTGTGTGCACTAGTACTTACAGGTGTCAAAACCACCTTCAGACATAGGTTCAGGTTCAAGTTACCTTCTCAGCCAACTAATTTCGTTTTCTGATGAAAAATGAAAATTGCTGAATAGCTTCAATCTACCAGGTTCAAATCCACAACAACAACAACAAAAATCAATGTCAATTTTTATGATCCTGCAAAAATGTGAAGAACATGAGGTTCTTTTCAGAAAAGCCTTATTGTGGTAATGAATGGTTGCGTTTTTTTGTGCTACATGATGCTATGAACTGACCTTGGTGTCCCAGTTGTGGTGGTACCCAATTGTCGTCCAGCGCAGTTTTCTGAGGGGGGAGGAACTGCTGTACGCTTCACCGCCCCTGACATTATACATCACACACACACACACACACACACACACACACACACACACACTCTCTCTCTCTCTCTCACACACACAAACACACACACACTCAAATACAAACACACACACACACACTCAAACACAAACACACATACTCACTCAAACACACATACACGCACACACACACACACTCAAACACACATACACACTCAAACACACACACACGCACACACACACACACACTCAAACACACATACACACTCAAACACACACACACACGCACACACATACACACTCAAACACACATACACACGCACACACACACACACTCAAACACACATACACACTCAAACACACACACACGCACACACACACACTCAAACACACATACACACTCAAACACACACACACACACACACTCAAACACACATACACACTCAAACACACACACACGCACACACACACACACACACTCAAACACACATACACACTCAAACACACACACACACACTCAAACACACACACAGGTCTCCTGCATTATGGGCCAAATAAAGCATGATATCATGTATCTTATAACAACTGTAGGCTAGGTGTTTGATGTCAACGTCTGTAGATAATTGTTTCAAATTTCACCCCCCATATACCTGGTTTCCCCCCAACTCATCATTCATCCCCCTCCTCTTCCAAACAATGATATTCAAATGTATACATTAATACTCTAACAAATTGTCTCCAATTGCTGATATGTGTGACGGGACATTAAACAAACCAAAAAATTCCTCCTCCACACACACACACACACACACAGATAGATCTGGTAAATGACATACAGACAGACTGTCAGACAATCAGGCAGACAGACATTCAGACAGACAAATCTGGTGACAGACAGACAGACAGACAGGCAGACAATTAGACAGGCAGACAGACAGACAGACACACAGTCAGGCAGTCACAGACAAACAGATCTGGTGACAAACAGACAGACAGACAGGCTGACAAACAGACAGACAGACACACAGTCAGGCAGTCACAGACAAACAGATCTGGTGACAAACAGACAGACAGACAGACCTGGTGTGGAAGAGTGAGAGGAAGGTGTCCCAGAGCATGTCGGGGTCAAGGTCAGGGTGGATGGTCAGGTTGGTGAGGTGAGGACGACGAGGTAAGTCCTTCAGACAGCGCCCAGCCCAGTACCTCTGGCTGCCAGGTAGGAAGGGGTTCTGGACTAGGTAGAACCCTGACAATATCAATCACATCATCATCCACATCATTGTCATCCTCATCACCTGTCCATTACAGGTACCACATGAAGGTTTTGGATCAGGTCGAACACTGACAACAACATCACGTCATAATCATCACCATCAACATCATCATCATTATCACATCACCTGTCCACTACATTTACAGGAACCACATGAAGGTTTTGGATCAGGTCAAACACTGACAACAACATCACGTCATAATTATCACCATCCACATCGTCATCATCACCATCATTGTCACATCACCTGTACATTACAGGTAATACATGAAGGTTCTGGATCAGGTCGAACACTGACAACAACATCACGTCATAATCATCACCATCCATATCGTCGTCATCACCATCATTGTCACATCACCTGTACATTACAGGTACCACATGAAGGTTCTGAATCAGGTCGAACACTGACAACAACATCACATCATAATCACCATCATTGTCACATCACCTGTACATTACAGGTACCACATGAAGGTTTTGGATCAGGTCGAACACTGACAACAACATCACATCATAATCATCACCATCGATATCATCGTCATCACCATCATTGTCACATCACCTGTACATTACAGGTACCACATGAAGGTTTTGGATCAGGTCGAACACTGACAACAACATCACGTCATAATCATCACCATCCACATTGTCATCATCACCATCATTGTCACATCACCTGTACATTACAGGTACCACATGAAGGTTCTGGATCAGGTCGAACACTGACATCATGACATCAGACATTTATCACACACCTGTACAACACACACACACCTTTACAACACAAACACACAAAGACACACCTGCACAAAACACTCCCACAGACACACCTGCACAAAACACTCACACAGACACACCTGTACAACACACACAAGGACAAACCTGTACAACACACAGACACACACCTGTAGAACACAGACACACCTGCACAACACACTCACAAAACACACCTGTACAACACACACACAAACACACACCTGTACAACACACACAGACACACACCTGTACAACACACACAGAGACACACTTGTACAAAATCTACACACACACACCTGTATAACATGCACGTTGTGTGGTGAAGAAAGTGAGATAGACAACTTCTTCCTCGTGAGCTGCAACTCTTACTTTCACTCATATAGTGGAGTGATGGCCTAGAGGTAACGCGTCCGCCTAGGAAGCCAGAGAATCTGAGCGTGCTGGTTCGAATCACGGCTCAGCTACCAATATTTTCTCCCCCTCCACTAAACCTTGAGTGGTGGTCTGGACGCTAGTCATTTGGATGAGATGATAAACCGAGGTCCCGTGTGCAGCATGCACTTAGCGCACATAAAAGAACCCATCGCAACAAAAGGGTTGTTCATGGCAAAATTCTGTAGAAAAATCCATGTAAATAGGAAAAACAAATAAAACTGCACACAGGTAAAATACAAAAAAATGGGTGGCGCTGTAGTATAGCGACGTGCTGTCCCTGAGGAGAGCAGCCCGAATTTGACACAGAGAAATCTGTTGTGATCAAAAGAAATACAAAATATGTACTCGAGTGGGCTTTCAAGTGTATGACTGTTTTCACCCCACCACGTAGGCAGCCAAACTGGGTATGTTCCTGTTTCCATAACCCACCAAATGCTGACATGGATTACAGGATCTTTAACATGCATATATGATCTTCTGCTCGCACATATTCACAAAGGGGGTTCAGACACAAGCAGGTCTGCACATCAGTTGACCTGGGAGATCGGAAAATTCTCCACCCTTTACCCACCAGGTGTTGGTACTGAGATTCGAACCCAGGACCCTCAGATTCAAAGTCCAACGCTTTAACCACTCGGCTACAGCGCCTGTCAATTACCTGGGTGGTTAGGAAAGTGGAAGATGGACCAGTCCTGTACTGGCTTCAGACCCACCACCGGCGTCAGGCTGGGGATGACAGGCTTCACTTGCTGCACCTGTAACACACAGGCTTCATGGTGATGATGATAATGGTGATGATGATAACACACAGGCTTCATGGTGATGATGATAATGGTGATGATGATAACACACAGGCTTCATGGTGATGATGATAATGGTGATGGTGATAACACATAGGCTTCATGGTGATGATGATAACACACAGGCTTCATGGTGATGATGATAACACACAGGCTTCATGGTGATGATGATAATGGTGATGATGATAACACACAGGCTTCATGGTGATGATGATAATGGTGATGATGATAACACACAGGCTTCATGGTGATGATGATAATGGTGATGATGATAACACACAGGCTTCATGGTGATGATGATAACACACAGGCTTCATGGTGATGATGATAATGGTGATGATGATAACACACAGGCTTCATGGTGATGATGATAACACACAGGCTTCATGGTGATGGTGATAATGGTGATGATGATAACACACAGGCTTCATGGTGATGATGATAATGGTGATGATGATAACACACAGGCTTCATGGTGATGATGATAACACACAGGCTTCATGGTGATGATGATAACACACAGGCTTCATGGTGATGATGATAATGGTGATGATGATAACACACAGGCTTCATGGTGATGATGATAACACACAGGCTTCATGGTGATGGTGATAATGGTGATGATGATAACACACAGGCTTCATGGTGATGATGATAATGGTGATGATGATAACACACAGGCTTCATGGTGATGATGATAACACACAGGCTTCATGGTGATGCTGATAATGGTGATGATGATAACACACAGGCTTCATGGTGATGATGATAATGGTGATGATGATAACACACAGGCTTCATGGTGATGATGATAACACACAGGCTTCATGGTGATGCTGATAATGGTGATGATGATAACACACAGGCTTCATGGTGATGATGATAATGGTGATGATGATAACACACAGGTTTCATGGTGATGATGATAATGGTGATGGTGATAACACATAGGCTTCATGGTGATGATGATAACACACAGGCTTCATGGTGATGATGATAATGGTGATGATGATAACACACAGGCTTCATGGTGATGATGATAATGGTGATGATGATAACACATGATAATGGTGATGATGATAACACACAGGCTTCATGGTGATGCTGATAATGGTGATGCTGATAACACACAGGCTTCATGGTGATGATGATAATGGTGATGATGATAACACACAGGCTTCATGGTGATGATGATAACACACAGGCTTCATGGTGATGATGATAATGGTGATGATGATAACACATGATAATGGTGATGATGATAACACACAGGCTTCATGGTGACGATGATAATGGTGATGATGATAACACACAGGCTTCATGGTGATGATGATAATGGTGATGAAAAAACACAGGGCTCATGATGATGATGATGATGATGACAGCAAACAGGGTTCATGATAATGATAATGATGGTGATGATCATGCTGATAACATACACTGATACAGAGTTCATGATGATGGTGATAATGATAACATGCAAGGTTCATGATGATGATTATAACACACAGGGTTCATGATGATGATGATGACACACAGGGTTCATGGTGATTATATGATGATGACACACAGGGTTCATGGTGATGATGATGACACACAGGGTTCATGGTGATGATGATGACACACAGGGTTCATGGTGATTATATGATGATGACACACAGGGTTCATGGTGATGATGATGACACACAGGGTTCATGGTGATGATGATGACACACAGGGTTCATGGTGATTATATGATGATGATGCCACACAGGGTTCATGGTGATGATGATGACACACAGGGTTCATGGTGATGATGATAACAAACAGGGTTCATGGTGATCATGATGACACACAGGGTTCATGGTGATGATGATGACACACAGGGTTCATGGTGATTATATGATGATGATGCCACACAGGGTTCATGGTGATGATGATGACACACATGGTTCATGGTGATGATGATGACACACAGGGTTCATGATGATGATGATGACACACAGGGTTCATGGTGATGATGATGACACACAGGGTTCATGGTGATGATGATGACACACAGGGTTCATGATGATTATATGATGATGATGACACACAGGGTTCATGGTGATTATATGATGATGATGACAAACAGGGTTCATGGTGATGATGATAACACACAGGGTTCATGATGATTATATGATGATGATAACAAACAGGGTTCATGGTGATGATGATAACACACAGGCTTCATGGTGATGATGATAATGGTGATGATGATAACACACAGGCTTCATGGTGATGATGATAATGGTGATGGTGATAACACATAGGCTTCATGGTGATGATGATAACACACAGGCTTCATGGTGATGATGATAACACACAGGCTTCATGGTGATGATGATAATGGTGATGATGATAACACACAGGCTTCATGGTGATGCTGATAATGGTGATGATGATAACACATGATAATGGTGATGATGATAACACACAGGCTTCATGGTGATGCTGATAATGGTGATGCTGATAACACACAGGCTTCATGGTGACGATGATAATGGTGATGATGATAACACACAGGCTTCATGGTGATGATGATAATGGTGATGAAAAAACACAGGGCTCATGATGATGATGATGATGATGATAGCAAACAGGGTTCATGATGATGATAATGATGGTGATGATCATGCTGATAACATACACTGATACAGAGTTCATGATGATGGTGATAATGATAACATGCAAGGTTCATGATGATGATTATAACACACAGGGTTCATGGTGATGATTATAACACACAGGGTTCATGGTGATTATATGATGATGACACACAGGGTTCATGGTGATTATATGATGATGACACACAGGGTTCATGGTGATGATGATGACACACAGGGTTCATGGTGATTATATGATGATGATGCCACACAGGGTTCATGGTGATGATGATGACACACAGGGTTCATGGTGATGATGATAACACACAGGGTTCATGGTGATGATGATGACACACAGGGTTCATGGTGATGATGATGACACACAGGGTTCATGGTGATTATATGATGATGATGCCACACAGGGTTCATGGTGATGATGATGACACACATGGTTCATGGTGATGATGATGACACACAGGGTTCATGATGATGATGATGACACACATGGTTCATGGTGATTATATGATGATGATGACACACAGGGTTCATGGTGATTATATGATGATGATGACACACAGGGTTCATGGTGATGATGATGACACACAGGGTTCATGATGATTATATGATGATGATGACAAACAGGGTTCATGGTGATGATGATGACACACAGGGTTCATGGTGATTATATGATGATGATGACACACAGGGTTCATGGTGATTATATGATGATGATGACACACAGGGTTCATGGTGATGATGATGACACACAGGGTTCATGGTGATGATGATGACACACAGGGTTCATGGTGATGATGATGACACACAGGGTTCATGATGATTATATGATGATGATAACAAACAGGGTTCATGATGATGATGATGACACACAGGGTTCATGATGATGATGATGACACACAGGGTTCATGGTGATTATATGATGATGATAACAAACAGGGTTCATGGTGATGATGATAACAAACAGAGTTCGTGGTGATGATCTACGAAGAAGATAACACAAAGGATTCACAGTTGATAATGGTTATAACAAACAGGGTTCATGATAATGATGATGATGATAATACAGGGTGATGATGGTGATGATAACACACAGGGTTCATGATGATAATGATGATAATATACAGGTCTTGTAATGATGGTGATGTTGACAAACAGGGATGATGATTACGATGATGATCATGATAACATACACTGATACAGCGTTCATGATAATGATAATGATGATAACACACAGAGTTCAAGATTATGATGATGATTTATGATGAAGATCGCATACAGGATGCATGTCTGATGATGATGATGGTGCTTTATGATGATGATGATAACACACGATTCTCTTCTGATGATGATGTTGATGATGTTGATGACCTTCTACTTCTTTCTTGGGCTGCAGTTCCCACATTCATATCAACAAGTGGGCGTTTATGTATATGACTGTTTTTGCCCCCCATCAAGTAGGCATCCATACTCTGTTTTCAGGGATACAATGAAGATGTTGAAAAATAATGATGCTGAGGAGGTGGAGGAATTGTAGAATAAAACAAAATACAGTTGAAGAAGATAGTTTCAATGAAACTAACATAATTTCTTCACATGATGGAACAGCTAAACACACAAGTTCTTGTCCTCCACAAGGGGTGACATGATATTAAATCTTGAATTTTGTGTGTTCCCATACAAATGATACATTGTGTGTGTGTGCATGCATCCCCCCCCTTCTTAAAATTAAATACCAATGGAGATATGTGCTATATGTATGGCATTCCAGTTAAAAACAACAACAACGATTTTTTTTGTAAGTTATTATAACAATATTGTTATTATCAAACAAAATGATGAGTGAAATATGATTGTTAACTTACAAACTTGCACAGGGTTCATGGTGATTATATGATGATGATGCCACACAGGGTTCATGGTGATGATGATGACACACAGGGTTCATGGTGATGATGATAACAAACAGGGTTCATGGTGATCATGATGACACACAGGGTTCATGGTGATGATGATGACACACAGGGTTCACGGTGATTATATGATGATGATGCCACACAGGGTTCATGGTGATGATGATGACACACATAGTTCATGGTGATGATGATGACACACAGGGTTCATGATGATGATGATGACACACATGGTTCATGGTGATTATATGATGAATGTGACACACAGGGTTCATGGTGATTATATGATGATGATAACACACAGGGTTCATGGTGATGATGATGACACACATGGTTCATGATGATTATATGATGATGATAACAAACAGGGTTCATGATGATGATGATGACACACAGGGTTCATGGTGATTATATGATGATGATAACAAACAGGGTTCATGTTGATTATATGATGATGATAACAAACAGGGTTCATGATGATGATGATGACACACAGGGTTCATGGTGATGATGATGACAAACAGGGTTCATGGTGATTATATGATGATGATAACAAACAGGGTTCATGGTGATGATGATAACAAACAGAGTTCGTGGTGATGATCTACGAAGAAGATAACACAAAGGATTCACAGTTGATAATGGTTATAACAAACAGGGTTCATGATAATGATGATGATGATAATACAGGGTGATGATGGTGATGATAACACACAGGGTTCATGATGATAATGATGATAATATACAGGTCTTGTAATGATGGTGATGTTGACAACCAGGGATGATGATTACAATGATGATCATGATAACATACACTGATACAGCGTTCATGATAATGATAATAACACACAGAGTTCAAGATTATGATGATGATTTATGATGAAGATCGCATACAGGATGCATGTCTGATGATGATGATGGTGCTTTATGATGATGATGATAACACACGATTCTCTTCTGATGATGATGTTGATGATGTTGATGACCTTCTACTTCTTTCTTGGGCTGCAGTTCCCACATTCATATCAACAAGTGGGCGTTTATGTATATGACTGTTTTTGCCCCCCATCAAGTAGGCATCCATACTCTGTTTTCAGGGATACAATGAAGATGTTGAAAAATAATGATGCTGAGGAGGTGGAGGAATTGTAGAATAAAACAAAATACAGTTGAAGAAGATAGTTTCAATGAAACTAACATAATTTCTTCACATGATGGAACAGCTAAACACACAAGTTCTTGTCCTCCACAAGGGGTGACATGATATTAAATCTTGAATTTTGTGTGTTCACATACAAATGATACATTGTGTGTGTGCATGCATCCCCCCCCTTCTTAAAATTAAATACCAATGGAGATATGTGCTATATATATGGCATTCCAGTTAAAAACAACAACAACGATTTTTTTTGTAAGTTATTATAACAATATTGTTATTATCAAACAAAATGATGAGTGAAATATGATTGTTAACTTACAAACTTGCTTGAGGAGCAGGACAGATTTTCCAGGTCAATAACATCTGTCAGATCCAATGGCTGGTCTCTTCTTTTGTATTTTTTAAAGACTGGCTTGAAGTTGTCCATTTGGTCTGCTTGGGAGGCACCACCCTCCATTCCACTCAGTGAGAAACGAGTCCTCAAGCCATACAATTATTATTGAAATGTAAGTCCTCTGTCCATGCAACTAAAAGTTCGATTTGTTAATGTTTTGGGTTTAGAACTACTGCCAGGTTCGGACTTCTGTTAAATGACATCCGACAGATACCAGCAACATTACGCTATCAGCAGTGTGGGTGTGTCTAGCAGCTTAATACCGAAGGACACACAAAAAACAAAAACAAAACACGAAGCAAACAGATTCGTTGAAGTTCAACAACTTTTGGTGCCAGCATTGGCTTTCGCCCAAGTTAGCTAAGGTCATGTCTCTCAGATCGCAGAAAGTACGTGGTACCCAGAACGTATGTCCCTTTTTAGTCAGAGGGACCAACATACGCTAAGAGGTGGTTGTCGTTCACAGCTGGAATCGATACTTGGTCGAGCAGAAATTTTCAGTTATAGGGTTACTAACGACTGGAATAAACTAACCACTAACATCAAGTATGCTTCCAATACCAACAACTTCAAGAACCTTATCGATAATCACAAAATTTTAAAAGACATTTGGTTTGACTTTGATGGTCCAAGATAATTGTAACTGGGTCTACTTAGACTGAGACAAGACAGATAACGACATAGCATAAAGAAGCCCGTGAGGCCTTGTGCTAATCAAATGAGATGGGGCGTAAAAAGCCGTGAGGCTACGATGATCAACATCAGCCCCTAACCTGAACCTGAACCTGAACCTGAGAAATATTTCACCCACGTTGCTTCACGCTGCAACCATATTGCATGAATAACATGGGAGATAATTCTAATATACTTCATGCTCAGAAAGGCCTGGGTGTTTTCTCCCTTTAATTCTTCGTCTCCACAATGTTGTTGTCACCCACGGACCTCTGTATAATACGTCAGTGTTGTCACCCCATCGCTCACTAGGAGACGATCCCACGTGAAGTGGAGTGCTGGCTGTCAGAGAGAGAGAGAGAGAGAGAGACAGACAGACAGACAGAGACAGAGAAGAGGTATATTTACATTTTATATCTGGCTGAGCCAATCAGGCTCCATAGATCGGATGCCCCAGGAAACAACATCGATTCATTCTATCTACCACGAGGACTCGATGGGGGCTCTGTCAGGCTATGGCAGCAACACCATCTCCTGATCCTATCATTTGTTCTCACTGTCATTGATTATGGACAAGGGCTCACAACTCTCTCTCAAATCAGCCTCTTCACAAGAATTCAAAACACAGCAACGAGCCGAACCTTGGAAGACACTCATTCTGAGATTATATCATGTCATATCAAGTGTCACGTACATTGTTGGGGATGGACACTGAAAGGTCTGATGCAGAAGTGAAACATATTCAAGGGAGAGAAGTTATGCACACAGAATCACAACCTCCAGTCTGACAATGGAAGACGATTCTGACTGACTGTATGAACCCCCTACAAAAAGTTGAAAGTGGAATCAGTGTGGAAACCAGATTGGCATGAGGCAATGCGCAACATCCGAATGCAAAAACCTGAATGATGTACAATCCTGGACACACAGGTCTTAGGGAAAATGAGCCAGCCGACAGATGTGATGGATGTTCAACTCTACAGCGAGCGGCTTGCAACTGTGAATAGTCAAAGTCGTAAGAAACACCGTCAGTCTACCTTGACAGGTACCATAACCAATCAAACAAAATATTGGCATCATTTCCAAACTTGCAATGCACCGATTTCTTCCAAATGGAGCAGTGTCTGGACCTTCCCCGAAACAGGAGACCAAAGAAGATGCTGGCTGCACTTAGACCAGAAGGAGGTGGGTGGAACTGGAAGTCAGTGAGTGTGACCACAGTGGCAAAACTGAAGGAGAGTGTGTGTGTGTGGACTGGGTGGTGGTGGTAGTGGAAACGGAGGCATTGTAGGACTTTGGTGTGTGTGTTGATTTTGGTGGCGGTCATTTTGCATGGCAAATGTACGCAGGTGCTTTGTGTCTGTGGGATTTACATAATCTGTGTGTGTGTGTGTGTGTGTGTGTGTGTGTGTGTGTGTGTGTGTGTGTGTGTGTGTGTGTGTGTGTGTGTGTGTGTGTGTGTGTGTGTGTGTGTGTGTACTGGGTAAAAAAAAAAAGACAATACACAATCAGAAACACATTCAAATGCAATGGATCGATCAGTATATTTCTTGAACAACAACACCAGCAACAAGGGCAATAACAGTGGCAATAATGACAACTACAATTCATCATCATCATCGTCATCATCATCATCATCATCATCAACATCACAACCGTGGCGGGAACGAAAAAATAAGTTTCCCAGTTCTTAATTTCGTATAAATCAAAGCCGCATGTAAATTACGCGCAATCACCATAAACATGAATTAACAAGTATGAATTCATTCATCCATTCATAAATGTTATAATGCAGTCACTTTGTGCATTAAAAAAATATTTGTTTATTGTAGCTGTTAGTACGAGCACTTTCAGTGTCTTGGGTCATTATAAATCTGAACTGATGCCCATTGCTCTCTCTCTCTCTCTCTCTCTCTCTCATACTGTCACACACACACACACACACACACACACACACACACACACACACACACACACACACACACACACACACACACACACACCACGTTATCTATGCATTCAATGTTTCACTCACACGTAAAATCATGGCTCTGGTCTTACTCGGACAACTGCAGCAGATAATAGTTCAGCTATTCACACAACGTATACATTCCGGAATAAACGGGGCTCTTGGACCTGGAATCAGATTATACGCACAGTGTGTATTTGGAAGAACTAGTGTGACCTCGAGCTTCCGTTGAATGTAACAGCGTTCACATGTTGTGTGTGGATGGATTAGCATGGCTACAAACCACTTTACAATATAATACAACTGCACATACGCGTCCTCCAGCCATTGTACACAGGTATGTCAGGGAAACCAGTATGTCCCCAATCACTGTACACATCAGGTATGTCAGAGAAACCAGTATGTCCCCAATCACTGTACACAGGTATGTCAGAGAAACCAGTGTGTCCCCAATCACTGTACACAGGTATGTCAGAGAAACCAGTATGTCCCCAATCACTGTACACAGGTATGTCAGAGAAACCAGTGTGTCCCCAATCACTGTACACAGGTATGTCAGAGAAACCAGTATGTCCCCAATCACTGTACACATCAGGTATGTCAGAGAAACCAGTATGTCCCCAATCACTGTACACATCAGGTATGTCAGTGTAGCCGGTTGGGCAGGATTCTTTCACCACGTCAGCACCAGTTTTCGTCAAGGCTTTATTCAGGACAAGACGGGGAACATATCGGGACTTGGGTAAAGGGAACAGGAGAGCGGGGGGTTAAAGGGCAAGGGACTGTCCTCGTGAAAGGCGGGAAATAAATAAATAAATGAATGATTGATTACCCCTATCAGGTTGACAGAGGCCCGCACACACACTGCTGTTGCCTGTTCTCTTTTTTAAAGCTAACTGAGAACTGATGATATTGGTTCTACAAGGAAAGGGTAGGAGAACTCACTTCGTAAAAACATATCAAGATGCAGCACATCCACCCTACATGATTATTATTTTGCACGTGAAGTTATGATGCTAAAGCTAACACGGGTCATAAACATGCACTCTCTCTCTCTCTCTCTCTCTCTCTCTCTCTCTCTCTCTCTGCGGGGCAAAGAGGACAATTTCACCCTGTTACATCCTCCCCTGGCCAATGAAATGACGTCCCGTCATTTACTTACAAATGCGCTTGACCAGTAATTATTTGAATCTTAAGATAGAGATTAAAACGTAGTATTTCAAAAATGCCGTTTTTCACAGTTATTAAATAAATCACAGTTCGAAACTTTTGAAATCAATGCAAACAAAAACTATGCAGCCTAAACACAAACTGTACAGCCTAGACAAGTGATATCAGTTTCTCAAGAATGATCTTTTTGGAAGATTTTCCTTCTGTCTCTTTCATCAGCTGTTTGAGAAATGTTAATTTCCGTTCAGTAAATGTCCACCCAGAAATTCCCAAGCCTGCCGTGTCTTGTTGTGACAAGATGTAGTCCCCAGATGTCATCCAGCGTGGGGGCCGTCTGTGACGAGATGACCGTCTCAGGGGCGGAGCAGTGCTTTCCTCTTCAACAGCATCCACAACACCATCTCTGCTTCCTTCCTTATCGCCGCTTCGTCCTGAACCCGAGACACCTTCCTCCTGAAGGCCACAGTCGTCACCGTGTTGTCTGAGGTCCTGGACTTCCTGCGGTATGCCACCTCCTCCCAGCTCGGAAGAATCAACTCTTGGTAACTCAGGAGTTGAACGCGCATCCTTGCGCTGCTGAATGCAGACTTCGAACTCCAGATCCTCTTCACTGTCAGTATCTACTGTCGCTGTAGATACATGCGGATTTGTGTTCTCTGGGTGGCTGAAACGTTGTGTCTCTATCTGGTCCGTCTGATCAGTTTCTCTCTTCTGCTGCTTCTTTCGTCTGGGTTTGGGGACAGGGCATTGTGAGATTTCTTTCTCATGCTTTGGATTTGGGAGTCTGGGCTTTGGAATTGGTGGATTTGGGACTGGGAGTTTTGGGACTGCGGGCTCTGTGTTGGGTTCTTCTGGGACAGAGGACTGTGCTTCATCAGTATCCACTGACAGGTGACCAATTGGAAGCAAATGATTCCTGTGCATGGTCCGTTTACGTTTTTCGTCACTGTCTGGATGCACCACATACACAGGAACGTCAGGGTTGGGCTGAGACTCCACGATATACGCTTCTTCTTCCCATCTGTCTGACAGTTTATGCTTTCCTTCGAAAGCTAACACCCGAACCAAAACACGATCACCTGATTCGAGAACAGCTCCTCTTGTCTTCAGGTCGTAAGATGCTTTCTGGCGGTCTCTGGCTTTGCTGGCAGTCACAACAGCTGTTTCATAGGACTTCTTCAGCCGTTCCCTGAGGTCCTTGGCATATGCGGTGACTGTCTGTTCATTCTTTTCTGTATTTTCAATGCCAAAGGCTATGTCTATTGGAAGTCTAGCTTCTCTGCCAAACATCAGCTGGTAAGGGGAGAAACCTGTACTTTCATGGTGCATGCAGTTGTATGCATGAACCAACGGCGCAACATGCTGCTTCCAGTTTGCTTTCTTGTCTGGCGTCAAGGTACCAAGCATTGCCAACAATGTCCTGTTGAACCTTTCGGTCATGCCATTTCCTTGAGGATGATAGCTGGTTGTACGAGACTTTTCGATTCCCGCAACACTGCAAAGTTCTTGAATAACCTTGCTCTCGAAGTTGGCGCCTTGGTCAGAGTGCAGTCTCTTGGGAAACCCGTAGTGCACTATAAAAGAGTTAAACAGTGCATCTGCAGTAGTTTTTGCAGTCTGATTTCTGGTGGGGATGGCCTGGGCATACCGAGTGAAATGATCAGTGATGACCAGTATGTGTTGATATCCTGATGATTGCTCCAGAGAGAGATAATCAATACAAACGAGTTCCAGTGGCTGGTATGTGATAATGTTAACCAGCGGGGCTCTGTCTATGGTGAATTTCCGTCTGATACATCTCTCACAGTTCTTCACCCAGGTCTCAACATCAGAGTTCATGTTTGGCCAGAAGAACCTGTCCCTAACCAGTGCCAGAGTTCGATCACGTCCTGGATGGCCGATATCGTCGTGTAGGCCACTCAGCGCTTTGCTTACAAAGTTTGCAGGCAGAACAAGCTGTTGCTTCATCTCTCCATCCACACAAACGACTCTGCACAGAACTCCCTGCTATATACTCAGGCTGTCAAACTTGCGAAGCATTGCTAAGTGTGGAGGTGTATCTGGAACTTGGTTCTTGCGTGGCTTCTGTTTGTTTCTAACAAATGGCAACCAGATGGACAGAAACGCATCCCGACTTTGTACCTTTCTCCAGTCTCGCATCGTCATTTGCATAACATCTGTGTCACCAGAGTCCAGAATGTTAGTGACATCTACAGACAAACAGCATGTAGCATATGCAGGGACATTGACTGCACCACTGAGTTGCTTGACAGTTTCTGACGATGTTTCAGACTTCCTGGGTAGACGTGAGAGAGCATCAGCATCAACATTCGTAGCACCAGGCTTATACTTTATGTCAAAGTTGTACGCTGACAGTACTGCCAACCAACGGTGTCCTGTTGCATCCAGTCTCGCTGACGTAAGGACATAAGTGAGGGGATTGTTGTCCGTGAAGACCGTGAAGCTTCCTCCATAAAGGTAGTCTTTGAACTTTTCAAAGGCCAAGAATTCCAGTTTGTGTGGTGGGTAGTTCCTTTCTGATTTGCTGAGCCCACGGCTGGCGTAGCAGATGACGCGTTTGCATCAATCTTGCTCCTGGTATAGAACTGCCCCCAAGCCTTCACTAGCAGCATCTGTATGAAGGTCAAAAGGTCTGGAGTAGTCTGGGTACCCTAACACAGGAGGAGAAGAGAGTATGTCCTGCAGGCGTTGAAAAGCTTGCTCTTGCTCTGGTCCCCATGTGAATGGTTTCTGGGACGAAGATGGAGTCTGCACCTTCCTTCTCTGTGTTTTCTTCACCGGTGTTGGTATCATGTCTGTCAGTGGCCGGGCGATGCTGGAGAAGCCTTTCACGAATTTCCGGTAAAATCCAGCAAATCCTAAAAATCTTCTGACGTCCTCAGCTGTTCTTGGAGTAGGCCAGGATCTGATGACTTCCACTTTGGATGGGTCCGCTTCAATACCATCCTTTGAAACAACGTGGCCGATGTACACAACCTTTTCTGCAAAGAACTTGCATTTCTTTGGCGACAGCTTGAGACCCGATTCCCTGATTCTTTTGAAGATTTTCTCCAGGCGTTCCATGTGTTCTTCGTAGGTCTTGGAGAACACAATGAGGTCATCAAGGTAAATCAGACATATCTTGTGATGGTAGTCTGAAAAGATGTCTTCCATCAATCTCTGGTAAGTTGACGGGCTGTTGCAAAGACCCATAGCAAGCCTATTGAACTCAAAGAATCCAAGAGGGCCAGCTGTGAATGCAGTTCTTTCCTTGTGGCACTCCTCAATTTCTATCTGATAATATCCACTTTTCATGTCCAGGACAGTAAAGTAGTGGGAACCTGAGAGGCAGTCAAGGATTTCGTCAATACGTGGTAAAGCGTAGGAATCCTTCACCGTGCGTCTGTTCAATTCTCTGAAATCCACACACATTCTCAGTGCACCATTCTTCCGTCGGACAAGAACAATAGGTGAAGACCATGGACTGTATGACCTTCTGATGATTCCTGCGGTCAGTAGTTGTTGAAGATGAGTCTTCACTTCGTCGTACATGGAAGGAGGAATACGATGATGCCTCTTCTTGAAGGGCTCTGGGTTGCTGAGTTCAATCCTGTGCTTCACTCGCCCTGTGAAACCAATGTCACATTCATCCGCTGAAAAGATACCCTGGTATTGCAGGATTAAGCCTTTTGCTCTATCCACAAGTTTTGGTGACAGAGTTTCAGAGGTGATCTCAATCGTCTCTGAAAGCGGCACAGGCATCCCTGGTGTCGAGTCTCGTACTTCTGTCTGCGAGTAGATGGTGACAGGCTGAATTTCACACAGCACAGTCCTGGGAGGTAGAGTAACTGTGTGGGTTGATGTATTTGCAATGTTGACGTCCACCCGCCCGTTTTTCTTGTAGCTGTAGCTGATGAGAGTTGGAGCTACATCTAGACCATCATCCAGGTTTGTATGAGGTTGCAGGAGGGCGCATGTAGACTGATAGGGGAGATCTTTGTCAACAACACCTTGAACAACCACGTTCTGATTTGGGTAAATGGTAACTGGCTGAGATTCTGCCAACTTTACCAACCCAAGGCAGTATTTCATCCGTTCCAGTCTTCTCTCTCGAAGCACAATGCACCTGAAGGCGATGTACCAAGATGTTGCCATGTCAGCTTTCTGAAGAAACTGTTGTCCATACTGAGCCTTGCAATCTGCTATTGTTTGTGACAAGATGTTGGTTCCAAGAAGAACAGGCACCGCGCTGTTATATTTGCTGTCAGGGACTACCAAAAAGATACAAGGGGCTGCCTTATCTATCAAGTCTGGGACTGAGATTCCAGCGTCAATGTAACCAAGGTAAGGCAACTGTTGTCCATCAGCACATTCAATATCCAGCAGGCTGTCTAACTGCTGAATCTCCAGGTGACTCAAAAACTTGGAGTGAAAGGACTGACTAACTGTGGAGACAGATGAGCCAGTGTCCAGGAGAGCCAATACTTGCTGTCCCTCAATGAAGATCTCAGCTTCGTTGGCGTGACCAGTGAGTCCTTCCAAAGGCCTTTTTGTTTCTTGAGGCTGTTGTCCCAAACCTATGAGTCGCCTCTCGTCATAGGTTTTCTGTGAAAATCCTGCTTGAGATGATCTAATCTCACCCGACATCCAGCAGCAACGTGGTCAAACTGGCCACATCTGTAGCACTGGATCCGGCGCTGGCATGACACTGAAGATCTGTCTCTGTGATGCCTCTTTGTTTCTGGGGTATAATGACTCTGTGATTCTTCTTGAGCAGCAGCAGACTTAGTTCGCCAGTACTGTGGTTGGTTTTCCCTTTGCTGACTTTGGGCGTTTGAAGTGACCTGTTTCTTTAAGTTTGCCATCTCATTTGTAAGTTGTTGGATTTGCGAAGTTAGTTTCTTGATGGCTGACGACGTTTCTTCCGATGACTGGTTCATTTTCGATACCACTGGCTTTTTAGGGACATTGAACTGAGAATGTTGTTTTTCAAGTCGACGAAGATCTCTTCTCAGTTCATCAAAGTCTTTCATTTGGTCGTAGATGTACATGGAGATGTCCTTCAGCTCACACCTCAGTCCTGTCCAAAGCATGGTGCGCAGCATCACGTTGGGAGAAGAGGGGAGGGGCCCTTGCTTCTTTACTTGATCCAGGATCTCTTCCAGTCTGCAACTCCAGTCTGCAACTCCAGTCAGCTACAGACTCCCCCGGGCCTTGTCTGGCAGCATAAAATGTGGCCAGGAGGTCCGACTCCGTGTCTACAGTTCCGTAGATACTGTCCATCTTCTTTATTATGTCAGATACAGAAGCATCCGTTCCCATTCTTATGAGCACTCTTCCCGCTTGACCATGAAGTGATGATCTGATGGCATTTGAGACTTCTTTCTCTGGATACCGATTTGCTATCAGGCTAGAAAGTTGATGCCTCCATACAGGATAGCTTTCTATGTCCTCCCCGGTGAACCTCACGAGCCATGGTTTACCAGTAGTCACATTGACAACAGTAGTTGGAGATGAAGTGTCAGCCATGGCAGAAACATCGGAATACTTGCTCTCAGCCATTTTAAGAAAACAACTTCCAATAAATAATTCGTTTTAAATGTCTGAAGGTATGGCTGAAAGGAAATCCTTCTCTCTTCAGATGGGTGAAGCTTTGTGGGCGGTGAGAACCAGTCAGTGAACACTGGCAACACTGGGGTGACGTTCTGAGTGGTGATTAATATTGGGCGCCATTTTGTAGCCGGTTGGGCAGGATTCTTTCACCACGTCAGCACCAGTTTTCGTCAAGGCTTTATTCAGGACAAGACGGGGAACATATCGGGACTTGGGTAAAGGGAACAGGAGAGCGGGGGGTTAAAGGGCAAGGGACTGTCCTCGTGAAAGGCAGGAAATAAATAAATAAATGAATGATTGATTGATTGATTACCCCTATCAGGTTGACAGAGGCCCGCACACACACTGCTGTTGCCTGTTCTCTTTTTTAAAGCTAACTGAGAACTGATGATAATGGTTCTACAAGGAAAGGGTAGGAGAACTCACTTCGTAAAAACATATCAAGATGCAGCACATCCACCCTACATGATTATTATTTTGCACGTGAAGTTATGATGCTAAAGCTAACACGGGTCATAAACATGCACTCTCTCTCTCTCTCTCTCTCTCTCTCTGCGGGGCAAAGAGAATAATTTCACCCTGTTACATCAGAGAAACCAGTATGTCCCCAATCACTGTACACATCAGGTATGTCAGAGAAACCAGTAGGTCCCCAATCACTGTACACATCAGGTATGTCAGAGAAACCAGTATGTCCCCAATCACTGTACACATCAGGTATGTCAGAGAAACCAGTATGTCCCCAATCACTGTACACATCAGGTATGTCAGAGAAACCAGTATGTCCCCAAACACTGTACACATCAGGTATGTCAGAGAAACCAGTATGTCCCCAATCACTGTACACATCAGGTATGTCAGAGAAACTAGTATCACTGTACACATCAGGTATGTCAGAGAAACCAGTATGTCCCCAAACACTGTACACATCAGGTATGTCAGAGAAACCAGTATGTCCCCAATCACTGTACACATCAGGTATGTCAGAGAAACCAGTATGTCCCCAATCACTGTACACAGGTATGTCAGAGAAACCAGTATGTCCCCAATCACTGTACACATCAGGTATGTCAGAGAAACCAGTATGTCCCCAATCACTGTACACAGGTATGTCAGAGAAACCAGTATCACTGTACACATCAGGTATGTCAGAGAAACCAGTATGTCCCCAATCACTGTACACATCAGGTATGTCAGAGAAACCAGTATGTCCCCAGTCACTGTACACATCAGGTATGTCAAGGAAACCAGTATCACTGTACACAGGTATGTCAAGGAAATCAGTATCACTGTACACAGGTATGTCAAGGAAATCAGTATCACTGTACACATGTATGTCAAGGAAATCAGTATCACTGTACACAGGTATGTCAAGGAAATCAGTATCACTGTACACAGGTATGTCAAGGAAATCAGTATCACTGTACACATGTATGTCAAGGAAATCAGTATCACTGTACACAGGTGTGTCAGGGAAACAAATAGGCCCCCAGTTGCTGTACATATGTAAAGTCAGGAAAACCAGTAGGTCCCCAATCAGTGTACACACAGTGTTTGTCAGGCCAGCAGGTCAGTACGGCCCAAAAGCGCTGACTCTTCGGGTCAGAGTGGGCAGCTTGGTGGCGGTGTGCCTGGTGGTGGGGGGCAGCGACCTCTCATCGCTCCTGGGCCCCTGCAGCTGAGGCAGCTCCAACCGCCCTCCTCCGTCCGCTGAGGCCGACCGCCGGAACCCCATGACGTCACCACGGTCCGAAAGGCGGTCAGTGGAGGAGGAGAGCGATGTGACGTCATCCATGTCCAGCGGAAGCTCCTTCCTCAGCAGGGATCGCCGCGGACTGAGGGCCTGGGGACAGACGGTTGGTTTGGGTTTGGGTCTGGTGAGGACGTGGTGGAACTTGTGCAGACTGTCCTCGTAGTGCACGAGCCGTCCGTCTCTGTACCCCGCTGACTTGAGCTGCTCCACCTGAACACACACAGCGCACAGCTCCACCTGAACACACACAGCACATAGCTCCACCTGAACACACACAGCACACAGCTCCACCTGAACATACACAGCACATAGCTCCACCTGAACACACACAGCACACAGCTCCACCTGAACACACACAGCACATAGCTCCACCTGAACACACACAGCACACAGCTCCACCTGAACACACACAGCGCACAGCTCCACCTGAACACACACAGCACATAGCTCCACCTGAACACACACAGCACACAGCTCCATCTGAACATACACAGCACACAGCTCCACCTGAACATACACAGCACATAGCTCCACCTGAACACACACAGCACACAGCTCCACCTGAACATACACAGCACATAGCTCCACCTGAACACACACAGCACATAGCTCCACCTGAACACACACAGCACACAGCTCCATCTGAACATACACAGCACACAGCTCCACCTGAACATACACAGCACATAGCTCCACCTGAACACACACAGCACATAGCTCCACCTGAACACACACAGCACACAGCTCCATCTGAACATACACAGCACATAGCTCCACCTGAACACACACAGCACATAGCTCCACCTGAACACACACAGCACACAGCTCCATCTGAACATACACAGCACATAGCTCCACCTGAACACACACAGCACATAGCTCCACCTGAACACACACAGCACATAGCTCCACCTGAACACACACAGCACACAGCTCCACCTGAACACACACAGCACATAGCTCCACCTGAACACACACAGCACATAGCTCCACCTGAACACACACAGCACACAGCTCTACCTGAACACACACAGCACATAGCTCCACCTGAACACACACAGCACACAGCTCCACCTGAACACACACAGCACATAGCTCCACCTGAACACACACAGCACATAGCTCCACCTGAACACACACAGCGCACAGCTCCACCTGAACACACACAGCACATAGCTCCACCTGAACACACACTGCACATAGCTCCACCTGAACACACACAGCACACAGCTCCACCTGAACACACACAGCACACAGCTCCACCTGAACACACACAGCACACAGCTCCACCTGAACACACACAGCACATAGCTCCACCTGAACACACACAGCACACAGCTCCACCTGAACACACACAGCACACAGCTCCACCTGAACATACACAGTACATAGCTCCACCTGAACACACACAGCACACAGCTCCACCTGAACATACACAGCACATAGCTCCACCTGAACACACACAGCACACAGCTCCACCTGAACACACACAGCACACTGCTCCACCTGAACACACACAGCACACTGCTCCACCTGAACACACACAGCACACTGCTCTACCTGAACACACACAGCACACTGCTCCACCTGAACACACACAGTGCACACTGGTACTGCACACCTGTACTGACATACCACACAGCACACTGCTCTACCTGAACACACACAGCGCACTGCTCCACCTGAACACACACAGAACACTGCTCCACCTGAACACACACAGCACACTGCTCCACCTGAACACACACAGCACACTGCTCCACCTGAACACACACAGTGCACACTGGTACTGCACACCTGTACTGACATACCACACAGCACACTGCTCCACCTGAACACACACAGCACACTGCTCCACCTGAACACACACAGCACACTGCTCCACCTGAACACACACAGTGCACTGCTCCACCTGAACACACACAGCACGCTGCTCTACCTGAACACACACAGTGCACACTGGTACTGCACACCTGTACTGACATACCACACAGCACACTGCTCCACCTGAACACACAGCTGCCACCTCTACATCATGTCACATGCAACAATATTACTCCTGCACACACACACACACACACACACACACACACACACACACACACACACACACACACACACATGTATTGCCATCTCCACAGTCATGCCACTTGCACAACTGACCAAGTGGAACACATCAGACCACGCAGTACATCAGACTAAGTAGCACGTGAGACCAGTATCAGACCACATAGTACGATCAGACCACGTCATATGATCCGACCGCAATCAGATCACAGAATGCAATCAGACCACACAACGTAATCAGACCACAGAGTTCAATCATATCAGAACCAGACCACAGAGTTCAATCATATCATCAGAACCAGACCACAGAGTACAATCATATCAGAACCAGACCACAGAGTTCAATCATATCATCAGAACCAGACCACAGAGTTCAATCATATCATCAGAACCAGACCACAGAGTTCAATCATATCATCAGAACCAGACCACAGAGTTCAATCATATCATCAGAACCAGACCACAGAGTTCAATCATATCAGAACCAGACCACAGAGTTCAATCATATCAGAACCAGACCACAGAGTTCAATCAAATCAAATCAAAATCAAATCAAAAACACTTTATTAATCCACATGGAAATTAAGTTGTGCAATCACAGGCTCATTGTAAACACTGGCATAAAATCATGCGCAACATAAGAAGAGATTAAAACTAGTCAAATAAGAATTCCCAATAGCTGACGATATACTAACCCCCCCACCCCCCCACACACATACTCATGTTAAGACAATAGGGTATTGCACAACAATATTAACAAATGAAAACATCCAACAACAAAAAAAGGGTATAAGATTACTAAAAATGACATGCGCGCACGCACGCACACACACCCACACACACATACACACACACACACACACACACACACACACACACTCACACACGTTAAGACCATAAGGTATTGTACAACAATACATAAATAAAAACATCAAGGGAATAAATCGTATATATAAGTAAAATGCACACACACACACACACACACACACACACACACACTCACACACACACACACACACACACAAACAACGTATGCATGCACATAACATATGTCACGCCAATAAGATTAGAACATTAACATTAAGATACATGAAATCCAAGTAAAATAAGAAAATATTTAAAAATCACTTCCGATCACACACACACACACAAATGCTTGCTTGCCCGTGCTCACCCGCTCAGTCCCACATGCACGCATAATGTCTGCTCCCATACACTCGTCTGCTGGTGAAGTTCAGGTGTTGCTGTGGCGAGGGGGCTTGGGGGGTGGGAGGGTTCACTTAGTGTATTGGATGTTTTGGTTGTGTGCGCGAATGGCTGTAGGAATAAATGAATTAATGTATCGAGATGTTCTTGCGCGTGGAGCTCTAAACCTACCACTTATGTCTGACCTTCTGCTATTAATGTCATCATGTAGTGGGTGTCTTACGTCGGTCAAAATTGTTATTAGTCTGTCAGTCAGTTTTCTATTGTGCATGTCGCTAAAGGTGTCTTGTCTTATACCCACCACCCCACCCGCTTTCCTAATGACTTTTTCCAACCTGTCTTTGTCATGTTTGGTCAGGTTTCCCCCCCAGCACACGGCTCCGTATGTTAAAACACTACAGACAACAGATGTGTAAAATATTTGGAGCATCTGCTTGCATACATTAAAAGATTTCATTTTTCTAAGACAGTACATGCGACTGTTGCTCTTTTTAATGAGTGCAGTTGAGTTTTCATTCCAAGACAGCTTATTGTCGATTATCACACCGAGATATTTGTATGAGTCTACTTGTTCGACCACTTCATTTTTTGTGATGATTTTACTTAAAGTTGATTTCTTTTTTCTGAAGTTGATTACAAGCTCTTTGGTTTTGCCAACATTCAGCTCAAGGAAATTTTCTTCACACCAGTTTACAAACCTGTCAATTTCTCTTCGGTAGTCAGTGTCATCGTCATCAGTAATAAGTCCTGTCAGTGCGGAATCATCTGCAAACTTAACGAGTGGACACGAATTGGTCAGACTTCTGCATTCAGCCGTATACAAGGTAAACAGAAAAGGCGAGAGGACTGTACCTTGTGGTGCACCTGTGTTTGTGAAAGAGACAGTAGACATAAAATCATTTAATTTTACAAACTGAGGCCTTTTAGTAAGATAGTCTAAAACCCATAAAATCGTCGGAAAAGCGAGTCCCATGTGCATCAGCTTTTTTGCTAAGAGGTGAGGTTGAATTGTATTAAAAGCACTAGAAAAATCAAAGAACATCAAGCGGACACAGGTATTTGATTTGTCTAGGTGTTCATAGATTTTGTTCAAGACAAACAGTATTGCATCATCCGTACATCTGTTCCTCCTGTATGCAAATTGCAAGGGATCTAAAAATGGTTTGACAGACTCCTGCAAATAGACAAGTATCACTCTCTCAAAAACTTTCATCACAGCAGATGTCAGTGCTACAGGACGGAGGTCATTCATACATGAAACATGTGTTTTCTTAGGTACAGGTATAATGCAGGAAGTTTTCCAGATAGATGGTATTTTGCATTCACTAAGAGACTGATTAAAAATAATTGTTAAAATCTGGTAGAGCTGAGCTGCACAGTATTTCAGTGTATTTGATCGGATCATATCAGGACCAGGTGCTTTGTTTGGTTTCACTCGTTTTAATTGTGAAAGCACTTCCTCTTCAGACACAACAATGCATTCGTCCTTCTTAACATTTAAAATATCACTTAAATCTTGTCTTTCTGCGCTAAAATCGTGACAATCAAAACGAGCAAAAAAGTCATTCAGTTTGTTTGCTTCTTCTTCTGATGATGATAAAACCGTTTCTTTCCCCCCCTTCCTACCTTTGTATCCACTCATTAGTTTCATCCCTTCCCACACCCCTTTCATGTTGTTGCTGAGTAATTTGTTTTCTATTTTCCGCTTATAGTTTTCTCTGCCCTCTTGCAAGTCTTTCTTAACCTGTCTTTGTGCTTCCCTAATCTCTTCTTTTACCCCTCCCTTAAAAGCATTTTTCTTAGCATTAAGAGTACCTTTGATCCGTTTCGAAATCCAGGGTTTGTTATTGGCAAAAATTTTAACATCTCTAGCTGGAACAACACAATCTTCACAAAACTTAATGTAATCTGTAACTGTATCTGCTAATTCACATACATTGTCCGTGGCCTCAACAAACACATTCCAGTCTGTGCACTCAAAACAGCCTCTTAAGGTGTCAATGGAGTCAGCTGACCAGTCACGCACTGACACTTTCACAGGCGGCTGACGTTTCACTAAAGGTCTGTAACGTGGCAACAGATAGGTTAGGCTGTGGTCAGAACGTCCAAGGGGTGGCAGCTGTACAGAAGAATAAGAATCCGGTACATTAGAATAAAACAAATCAATTGTCTTGTTCTCGCGGGTTGGGACAGTAACATGCTGGTAAAAATTTGGAAGTGTCTTTTTAAGAGAACAGTGATTAAAATCCCCGGTTAAAAGTTTCAAAGAGTCAGGTGCCTTTGCCTCAAGATCGTGTACGTGGCTGGCAATTGCGTTCTCTGCTTCACTCGCACTGGCTTTGGGGTGAATATACACAACTGTCAGTTGCACGTGAGAAAATTCCCGTGGCAAGTAGTACGGCCTGATTCCAAGGGTCATGAACTCTAACACAGGTGAGCATTCCTTGTGTGTGACAGTGATATTGTTTGGATGACACCATTGTTTGTTGATAAAAACACACACCCCACCTCCCCCCTTCTTCCCCGCATCTTCAGTCCTATCCCCCCTGAATAAACTAAAACCATCTAACGACACTTGTTCATCAGAAATAAAACTGTTTAGCCACGTTTCTGTAAAACACATTAAACTGCACGTTTTAAAATCGGAGCAGGATAAAATGTTGGCCGAAAGTTCGTCTGTTCAATCATATCAGAACCAGACCACAGAGTTCAATCATATCATCAGAACCAGACCACAGAGTTCAATCATATCAGAACCAGACCACAGAGTTCAATCATATCATCAGAACCAGACCACAGAGTACAATCATATCAGAACCAGACCACAGAGTTCAATCATATCATCAGAACCAGACCACAGAGTTCAATCATATCAGAACCAGACCACAGAGTTCAATCATATCAGAACCAGACCACAGAGTTCAATCATATCATCAGAACCAGACCACAGAGTTCAATCATATCAGAACCAGACCACAGAGTTCAATCATATCATCAGAACCAGACCACAGAGTTCAATCATATCATCAGAACCAGACCACAGAACATAACCATATCATCAGAACCAGACCACAGAGTTCAATCATATCATCAGAACCAGACCACAGAGTTCAATCATATCATCAGAACCAGACCACAGAGTTCAATCATATCAGAACCAGACCACAGAGTTCAATCATATCATCAGAACCAGACCACAGAACACAACCATATCGTCAGAACCAGACCACAGAGCACAACCATATCATCAGAACCAGACCACAGAACACAACCATATCGTCAGAACCAGACCACTGAAACAACCATATCGTCAGAACCACACCACTGAACACAACCATATCGTCAGAACCAGACCACTGAACACAACCATATCGTCAGAACCAGACCACTGAACACAACCATATCGTCAGAACCAGACCACTGAACACAACCATATCGTCAGAACCACACCACTGAACACAACCATATCGTCAGAACCAGACCACTGAACACAACCATATCGTCAGAACCAGACCACTGAACACAACCATATCGTCAGAACCAGACCACTGAACACAACCATATCATCAGAACCAGACCACTGAAACAACCATATCGTCAGAACCAGACCACTGAACACAACCATATCGTCAGAACCAGACCACTGAACACAACCATATCATCAGAACCAGACCACTGAAACAACCATATCGTCAGAACCAGACCACTGAACACAACCATATCGTCAGAACCAGACCACAGAACATAACCATATCGTCAGAACCAGACCACTGAACACAACCATATCATCAGAACCAGACCACTGAACACAACCATATCGTCAGAACCAGACCACTGAACACAACCATATCATCAGAACCAGACCACAGAACATAACCATATCATCAGAACCAGACCACTGAACACAACCATATCATCAGAACCAGACCACAGAACATAACCATATCATCAGAACCAGACCACTGAACACAACCATATCGTCAGAACCAGACCACAGAACACAACCATATCGTCAGAACCAGACCACAGAACACAACCATATCGTCAGAACCAGACCACTGAACATAACCATATCATCAGAACCAGACCACAGAACACAATCATATCATCAGAACCAGACCACTGAACATAACCATATCATCAGAACCAGACCACAGAACATAACCATATCATCAGAACCAGACCACTGAACACAACCATATCGTCAGAACCAGACCACTGAACACAACCATATCATCAGAACCAGACCACAGAACATAACCATATCGTCAGAACCAGACCACAGAACATAACCATATCGTCAGAACCAGACCACAGAACATAACCATATCATCAGAACCAGACCACGTCCTGTCTTTCCCCATAGTGATCAGCTGACGCTGTCAACACCCCTCTCCCATCCCCCTCTCCCACCCCCCTCTCTTCCTCCCCTCTGATGCTTCCCCCCTTCACCCCCCCGCCCCCTTCATCCTCCTAACTCACCCTCCTCTCTCCCCATCTAGCACTCCCCCCCCCTTCATCTTCCTAACTCACCCTCCTCTCTCCCCATCTAGCACTCCCCCCTCCTTCATCCTCCTAACTCACCCTCCTCTCTCCCCATCTAGCACTCCCCCCTTCATCCTCCTAACTCACCCTCCTCTCTCCCCATCTAGCACTCCCCCCTCCTTCATCCTCCTAACTCACCCTCCTCTCTCCCCATCTAGCACTCCCCCCTTCATCCTCCTAACTCACCCTCCTCTCTCCCCATCTAGCACTCCCCCCTTCATCCTCCTAACTCACCCTCCTCTCTCCCCATCTAGCACTCCCCCCCCCTTCATCCTCCTAACTCACCCTCCTCTCTCCCCATCTAGCACTCCCCCCTTCATCTTCCTAACTCACCCTCCTCTCTCCCCATCTAGCACTCCCCCCTTCATCTTCCTAACTCACCCTCCTCTCTCCCCATCTAGCACTCCCCCCCCCCTTCATCCTCCTAACTCACCCTCCTCTCTCCCCATCTAGCACTCCCCCCTTCATCCTCCTAACTCACCCTCCTCTCTCCCCATCTAGCACTCCCCCCCCCCTTCATCCTCCTAACTCACCCTCCTCTCTCCCCATCTAGCACTCCCCCCTTCATCCTCCTAACTCACCCTCCTCTCTCCCCATCTAGCACTCCCCCCCCCTTCATCCTCCTAACTCACCCTCCTCTCTCCCCATCTAGCACTCCCCCCTTCATCCTCCTAACTCACCCTCCTCTCTCCCCATCTAGCACTCCCCCCCCCCTTCATCCTCCTAACTCACCCTCCTCTCTCCCCATCTAGCACTCCCCCCCTTCATCCTCCTAACTCACCCTCCTCTCTCCCCATCTAGCACTCCCCCCCCCTTCATCCTCCTAACTCACCCTCCTCTCTCCCCATCTAGCACTCCCCCCTTCATCCTCCTAACTCACCCTCCTCTCTCCCCATCTAGCACTCCCCCCTTCATCCTCCTAACTCACCCTCCTCTCTCCCCATCTAGCACTCCCCCCTTCATCCTCCTAACTCACCCTCCTCTCTCCCCATCTAGCACTCCCCCCCCCCCTTCATCCTCCTAACTCACCCTCCTCTCTCCCCATCTAGCACTCCCCCCCCTTCATCCTCCTAACTCACCCTCCTCTCTCCCCATCTAGCACTCCCCCCTTCATCCTCCTAACTCACCCTCCTCTCTCCCCATCTAGCACTCCCCCCCTTCATCCTCCTAACTCACCCTCCTCTCTCCCCATCTAGCACTCCCCCCCCTTCATCCTCCTAACTCACCCTCCTCTCTCCCCATCTAGCACTCCCCCCCCTTCATCCTCCTAACTCACCCTCCTCTCTCCCCATCTAGCACTCCCCCCTCCTTCATCTTCCTAACTCACCCTCCTCTCTCCCCATCTAGCACTCCCCCCTTCATCCTCCTAACTCACCCTCCTCTCTCCCCATCTAGCACTCCCCCCCCTTCATCCTCCTAACTCACCCTCCTCTCATCCCCCTGTTGCTACCCCCCCCCCCCACCTCACCCACCTTCCTCTTCCTCCTGTGGGCGGGGGTCATCTTGGCGATGACCCTGCTGACGTCAGGCTTCAGGGAGTCGATGGAGGCGCCGTCATACACCCCGTTGCGGGCAGCCTCGCCCCCCTCCCTCCTCCGCGCACCGCCCCCCTCCCCCGTGGCCGACAGACGGCGGTGGTGGAGGCAGGTGAGGAGCGCGTGCTTCTCCAGCAGGGAGGTCTTCACGGGCACCGTCTGCTGCCAGCTGCGGAACTCCTCGCTCTGCTTCTGCCGATCCACGGACCTCTCCAGGCGATCCAGTGAGTCTGGGGACAGGGACACACAGGGAGGAGGTGGGGTGTCAGTCACTGGCTTCTTCTTTTTCTTCGTGGGATGCCACTTCCTCCTTCACTCGTGTCTGTTATATACGACTGAGTGGGCCGTTACGTGTGTATAATAGTCGCGTTCGACTATGACCATCAGAACAGCAGAGGAGGTAACTGCTGTCCCGACCATCTGGGTTTGAATTTGGTTATGGTGGAGAGTGTCTTGCCCAAGTTATAACCCACTTTGTCGGACACGAGGGTTTTAGGACAGTGGGCGTTGGGAATGGTTCCCAAAGACCAACTGGCCTCTTTTACGTGTACGACCGTTTTTAATCCCGCCATGTAGGCAGTCATACTCCGTTTCCGGTGTGTGTGTGGTTGGGGGGTGGGGGAGGTGGAAAAAGGCTGGGGTGGGGGATACATGCCAGGTATGTTCTTGTTTCCATAACCCACTGAACGCTGACATGGATTACTTGATCTTTAACGTGCCTATTTGATCTTCTTCATGCGCATACACACGAAGGGGGTTCCGGCACTAGCAGGTCTGCACATCTGTTGGCCTGGGAGATGGGGAAAAATGTCCACCCTTTAACCACCCTAACCACCCAGGTGCCGTCACCGGGATTCGAACCCGGGACCCTCAGATTCAAAGTCCAACCCTGTAAGCAGTCGGCTGTTGCCCATCACGTCACTGGCTGACATACACACTTTGGTCTAAAGAGGAACACATTCGGCTTTTGGCTTTTGCTGGTCTAAAGAGAACACATTCGGCTTTTGGCTTTTGCTGGTCTAAAGAGAACACATTCGGCTTTTGGCTTTTGCTGGTCTAAAGAGGAACACATTCGGCTTTTGGCTTTTGCTGGTCTAAAGAGGAACACATTCGGCTTTTGCTGGTCTAAAGAGGAACACATTCGGCTTTTGGCTTTTGCTGGTCTAAAGAGGAACACATTCGGCTTTTGGCTTTTGCTGGTCTAAAGAGGAACATATTCGGCTTTTGTTGGTCTAAAGAGGAACACACTCGGCTTTTGCTGGTCTAAAGAGGAACACATTCGGCTTTTGCTGGCTTCTTTCAGTTTCTGTTTCAGTTTCAACGAGGCGTCAGAACGTGCCGTGCAGACAGATCCATGTACCCTACACCACATGTGCAGACAGATCCATGTACCCTACACCACATGTGCAGACAGATCCATGTACCCTACACCACATGTGCAGACAGATCCATGTACCCTACACCACATGTGCAGACAGATCCATGTACCCTACACCACATCTGCTAAAAATGAATAAATGAACAGATAAGCCAAATATAAATAAAAAGATAGATAAATAAATAAATAAACGAATGAATAAATAGATTAATATATGAACAAATGAATAAATAGATAAGGAAGTAAATAGATAAATAAATGAATAAATAAATATATTAATATATGAACAAATAAATAAATAGATAAGTAAATAAATAAATAAATAAATAAACAGATTAATATATGAACAAATAAACATATAAATAAATAAATAAATGAATGAATAGACAGATTAATATATGAATAAATAAATGAATAGACAGATTAATATATAAACAAATAAATAGATAAACTGATAAATAAATAAATGAATAGACAGATTAATATATGAACAAATAAATAAATACATGAACCAGCCGCCGTGGCGAAGTGGTTAGCGTCGCGGACTGACGGCTGGGAGGACGCGGGTTCGAATCCCAGCGGAGGTGGGTTTTTCGGCCCGTGGCCGGCTCCTACCCAGAGTTGAGTGTGCTGTGGGCTTAAATGGGGAGACTGGGACCACACAGTCGAGTGTCATCCACTTCAAGGATGCGTCTTTGGGTGTGTTGCTCTAATTACCTGACCAACACTGCAAGTGTCTGTATCTCTCGGGCCTGGTTAACGCCGGGATATCATTATGACAGGAAGCGTAGAGTACAGCCTTGTCACGCAGTCCCAAACCAAAATGGACCTCCATAGCAATATCGTCATCATCATCGTCATCCTCCTCCTCCTTCATCGTCATCAATATAAAAACAAAATAGTCTCAAAGTCTGTGGCCTTTCATGCCCTGCTCTCATGGTGACCTCAGTTTCGATGCCCCTCCACTTCCGTGCTTGGGGTGAGTCCTGTCAATGTCGTCAGTGTCGGCAGATTCATGGGGGGCTGTTGTTTGAGGGACGTGGTAGCGGTCTCCACTCTGGGAGAGACGCTCACTCAGTCTGGCTCCGCGACTAAGCCATTATTGTCGTTAGTAGGGGGCTTAGTAGGTGGTGTCCTAAGTACGTTAAAACAGAACAGGCACCACTGAACACCACCGAAGTGACTCAGCAGCAGTGCAGGGTCTCCTCTGGTGTGTGGCCTCCGGGCGACCTAACATCGATGGTTCCCTGTGGACTGCCGACACTGGAACTGCGACGGACGAACCCGGGTGTGGCCGTGTACGGGGGAATCTAAATGAGCGGCGTAGGAGTAATGCCACTGAAACGGTGCAGATGATGGGGCAGCAAAAAAAAAAAAAAAAAAAAAAAACATGAATAAGGCGCATATGCCTGACCTTCGCATTACTCTGTGCGCTGATCAGGCCTTAAGCCCGTTCCTTCACATCTTGATATTCTTTATAATGATGGGTTGACAAGAGTTTGTTCAAACTTGAGAACAGCATTTCCTTCACATCTTGATATTCTTTGTAATGACTGGGTTGACTAGACTTTGTTCAAACTTGAGAACAGCATTTCCTTCACATCTTGATATTCTTTGTAATGACTGTGTTGACAAGAGTTTGTTCAAAAACAGCATTTCCTTCACATCTTGATATTCTTTATAATGACTGGGTTGACAAGAGTTTGTTCAAACTTGAGAACTGCACGTTCCCTTATCAATGATACAAGGGGAATGTCGTTTTCTGCAGCAAGCATCTCTGTGCAGCAAAGTTTGGGGAGTTATTCCAGAAAATGGCAAAGCTTCAAATGGGTAATCGAATAATTTTGGTAATTTGGAAACTTCATCCAACATGTACGTACAGGAATATAATCCGATTAAGACAGGTTTATGCATTGTCGACAGGATAAAACGTAACTCTTCTGTAACTAAATTCAGCAGAGTGATTCAAAAGCTTGTGTAGACGGTCTGTTTAACTACGCAATATGTGACTGCCAAAGAAGAAAAGCGTTCATAGCAGGAGTGGAATTCATGAGACCATCGTACCTGAAAAAATGTCTCTACAGGAATACGCACGCGCACCCCCACACACACGCGCGCGTGTGGGCGCGCACACATAAACGCTTTAAAACATGCACACACACACATGCACACATACTTTAACACACACACACACTGTAACACTTTAACACACACACACACACACACACACACACACACACACACACACACATGCACACATACTTTAACACACACACACTGTAACATTTTCACACACACACACACACACACACACACACACACACACACACACACACACCCACACACACACAGCCCACCTTTCAGCTTGTCATTGAGGATGGCGGTGGTTTTCCGACACACACACCCACACACACACACAGCCCACCTTTCAGCTTGTCATTGAGGATGGCGGTGGTTTTCCGACACACACACACACACACACACACACACACCCACACACAGCCCACCTTTCAGCTTGTCATTGAGGATGGCGGTGGTTTTCCGACACACACACACACCCCCACACACCCCCACACACACACAGCCCACCTTTCAGCTTGTCATTGAGGATGGCGGTGGTTTTCCGACACACACACACACACACACACACACCCACACACACACAGCCCACCTTTCAGCTTGTCATTGAGGATGGCGGTGGTTTTCCGACACACACACACACACACCCACACACCCACACACACACACAGCCCACCTTTCAGCTTGTCATTGAGGATGGCGGTGGTTTTCCCACACACACACAGCCCACCTTTCAGCTTGTCATTGAGGATGGCGGTGGTTTTCCCACACACACACACACACACACACACACACACACACACACACACAGCCCACCTTTCAGCTTGTCATTGAGGATGGCGGTGGTTTTCCGACACACACACACACACACACACAGCCCACCTTTCAGCTTGTCATTGAGGATGGCGGTGGTTTTCCGACACCCCCCCCCACACACACAGCCCACCTTTCAGCTTGTCATTGAGGATGGCGGTGGTTTTCCGACACCCCCCCCCCCACACACACACAGCCCACCTTTCAGCTTGTCATTGAGGATGGCGGTGGTTTTCCGACACACACACACACACACACACACACAGCCCACCTTTCAGCTTGTCATTGAGGATGGCGGTGGTTTTCCGACACACACACACACAGCCCACCTTTCAGCTTGTCATTGAGGATGGCGGTGGTTTTCCGGGAGGAGTGCAGTTGTTTCTGTAGGATGGTCAGCCGTTTGTTGCCCATGTTGGGCACTCCACCAAGGTTGGCCATCCTGATCCTCACTTCCTGCACACAGTGTGTGTTGACTGCTGTCCCCTGGCCACACCTCTGATGTCACCTGGCCACACCTGTGATGTCACCTGGCCACACCTCTGATGTCACCTGGACACGCCTGTGATGTCACCTGGTCACACCTCTGATGTCACCTGGACACGCCTGTGATGTCACCTGGTCACACCTCTGATGTCACCTGGCCACGCCTGTGATGTCACCTGATCACACTTCTGATATTTTCACCTGATCACACTTCTGATATTTTCACCTGGCCACGCCTGTGATGTCACCTGATCACACCTCTGATGCCGCCTGATCACACCTTTGATGCCACCTATCACACCTCTGATGCCACCTGATCACACCTTTGATGCCACCTATCACACCTCTGCTGTCACCTGATCACACCTCTGCTGTCACCTGATCACACCTCTGCTGTCACTGGTCACATCGCCGTCAGCACACAGGTGATGCACACTGCACCCCCGCCCCCACTCCCCACAAGACAACCAGTGGTCAGTGTGCACCAGAGCTTTGTGCCCCTGGACCTGTCATTGTCTGGACGATGTCACTGACCACAACATCAGCAGTAGTGTCTGGGCGATGTCACTGACCACAACATCAGCAGTAGTGTCTGGACGATGTCACTGACCACAACATCAGCAGTAGTGTCTGGGCGATGTCACTGACCACAACATCAGCAGTAGTGTCTGGGCGATGTCACTGACCACAACATCAGCAGTAGTGTCTGGACACTGTGTCACTGACCACAACAGTGTCAGCCTCTGTGTCTGGACACTGTGTCACTGACCACAACATCAGCAGTAGTGTCTGGACACTGTGTCACTGACCACAACAGTGTCAGCCTCTGTGTCTGGACGCTGTGTCACTGACCACAACAGTGTCAGCCTCTGCACTGTCGCCTCATCGCACGGTCAGTCTGGGTCACACCCACAGACATATACAGTATATATCTGAGTGGTCACACCACACACCCTCCCACCAGTGTGGACACCACGGCTCTGCAGCAAGTGGACAGTGGTCATGAGTTTCGTGACACACAGCACATCCCTGCGGTCAGAGGCCAGACGGGTGAGTGGTAAAGCGTTGTAATTGTTTCACACCGCTCTCTGTGTGTGTGTGTGTGTGTGTGTGTGTGTGTGTAAAAATAAATTGGTCATGCTTGCAGCCAGGCAGGCAGGCACACAGGCGGGCAGGGATTATGACAGAACTCGGAAGATTATTTTGGACATAGTACTGGCATGACTCCCAATAGCGCAGCACCCGTACACTAAGGTGGTCAAGATTATGTGAGAGCGAGCAATTCTTCTGGCAGCCAAAGGAACGGGGCTGCATGGATCCAGGCCAGCTGTCGGGGAACAGTGAACCAATCAGCCACACACTGACCAGAGGTGTGGTCAGCATGAAAGAATAATCAGGTGTGGTCACTTTACAGCAGTGTGAAGACAGCGTTACACGGACGGACGTACATAAGTCCGTGCGTTACACGGATTGGGGTCAGCTCTGTTGCAACCAGCTATAAATGCATCCTGCTCGCACACTGACAGTGTGAGCTCGCTAAATGTGAGACAACTATTATGCAAAATCGTTGAAAATCTTACATATGCTCTCGGCTAAATTCCCATAAACACTTCTGTTTGGTAATGCCGTTTGTGTCGTTTTAAACAGGCTTCTCCTGTCCAGATAGTAACTATGTAAACTGCATTGCTTCATTTACGTCTATGTCCATTTCATTCATTCTTTCTTTCATTCTTTCTTTCTTTCCGTTACACGATCATCACACAGTGTGAAACTGAAACCATGCCACCTAATTATCGCCCGTCATTATACACTGTGAAACTGAAACCATGCCACCTAATTATCGCCCGTCATTATACACTGTGAAACTGAAACCATGCCACTTAATTATCGCCCGTCATCACACACTGTGAAACTGAAACCATGCCACCTAATTATCGCCCGTCATTATACACTGTGAAACTGAAACCATGCCACCTAATTATCGCCCGTCATTATACACTGTGAAACTGAAACCATGCCACCTAATTATCGCCATGTATTGTTTGCTTTCATGTTCTGTTGCTTTCATTTCTTGCCATGTACCCCCGTGGGGACTCTTCTGGAACAAACTTTGGCCTTGACCTTGGATCCCAGCGGTCCAAAATGATGAGGCTTGGAGAGGTTCACTAACAAGTAAAGAGCGGTAACTCTCTCTGTGGACAAGGGACACGATTTCAAGTCAATGCTGCTTTCGCTACCAATCCAGCTGGCACACAGGTAAATAAAAGGTACATTGGTGCAAACCCAGACACTTCCTCTTCAAAGGTACCTTTTGTTTACCTTGTGCTGGCTGGATTTGTAGCATAAGCAAATGCAACGAACTTAACCCAGGTGTAAATGTGTATGATGGTCAGTCATGTCCGACTATGGCCATCAGAACAGCAGAGGAGGCAACTGCTGTCCCGACCATCTTGGCTAGAACGCGCTTACAAAAGAGAGTGTATTGTCCAAGTTACATCCCTTTTCTCTCGACCAAGAGGGGCCCGTTTAGGACAGTCCAAATTGGGATGGGGGTCCCCAACTAGCCATCAAGGCTGCAGAACTAAGAGGCAGTGCAATCTTACCTCCTAGTTCTAGAGTAAGTCATTAACAAACGATTAAGCTGTAGACGAATTCCATTTGCAGTGGAGAAGCCACTGATCATACAGCTCTACCTTCGCTGTTGGCCTACCTATCAGCTTATACCAATATCTGGAGAGAAAAAACGAGCATCGAGTTGATTTAAATACTTGGTGTAAATACTGCTGTGAAAACATCAATATATAAATACTGCTGTGGAATCATCTAGGTGTAAATACTGCGTCGCACTCATCTAGGCGTGGCTACTGCTGTGTTTCTCAATCATGTGTTGATGCTGTGTTAATCGTTCATGTGTTCAATGCAGTTTATTTCATATTAGCATAACCATGAAAAGGCACTGCATTCTGGTTAGAAATCATGCAGTCCCCACAAACCACAAGGACCGCCCAAACCTCACAGCATGACACACACACACCACAGTGAACCCTAGGAAATGACACATCACCAGAACACACACCACAGTGAACCCTAGGAAATGACACACCACCAGAACACACACACCACAGTGAACCCTAGGAAATGACACACCACCAGAGCACACACACACCACAGTGAACCCTAGGAAATGACACACCACCAGAACACACACCACAGTGAACCCTAGGAAATGACACACCACCAGAACACACACACCACAGTGAACCCTAGGAAATGACACATCACCAGAGCACACACACACCACAGTGAACCCTAGGAAATGACACACCACCAGAACACACACCACAGTGAACCCTAGGAAATGACACACCACCAGAGCACACACCACAGTGAACCCTAGGAAATGACACACCACCAGAACACACACCACAGTGAACCCTAGGAAATGACACACCACCAGAACACACACCACAGTGAACCCTAGGAAATGACACACCACCAGAGCACACACACACCACAGTGAACCCTAGGAAATGACACACCACCAGAACACACACACACCACAGTGAACCCTAGGAAATGACACACCACCAGAACACACACACCACAGTGAACCCTAGGAAATGACACACCACCAGAACACACACACCACAGTGAACCCTAGGAAATGACACATCACCAGAACACACACACCACAGTGAACCCTAGGAAATGACACACCACCAGAGCACACACCACAGTGAACCCTAGGAAATGACACACCACCAGAATACACATACCACAGAGAATGCTAGGAAATGACACATCACCAGAGCACACACACCACAGTGAACCCTAGGAAATGACACACCACCAGAATACACATACCACAGAGAATGCTAGGAAATGACACATCACCAGAGCACACACACCACAGTGAACCCTAGGAAATGACACATCACCTGAACACACACACACACCACAGTGAACCCTAGGAAATGACACACCACCAGAACACACACCACAGTGAACCCCAGGAAATGACACACCACCAGAACACACACCACAGTGAACCCCAGGAAATGACACACCACCAGAACACACACACACACCACAGTGAACCCTAGGAAATGACACATCACCAGAACACACACCACAGTGAACCCTAGGAAATGACACACCACCAGAACACACACCACAGTGAACCCTAGGAAATGACACACCACCAGAACACACACCACAGTGAACCCTAGGAAATGACACACCACCAGAACACACACACACACACACAACACAGTGAACCCTAGGAAATGACACACCACCAGAGCACACACACACACACACACCACAGTGAACCCTAGGAAATGACACACCACCAGAACACACACCACAGTGAACCCTAGGAAATGACACACCACCAGAACACACACCACAGTGAACCCTAGGAAATGACACATCACCAGAACACACACACACACACCACAGTGAACCCTAGGAAATGACACACCACCAGAACACACACCACAGTGAACCCTAGGAAATGACACACCACCAGAACACACACCACAGTGAACCCCAGGAAATGACACACCACCAGAACACACACCACAGTGAACCCCAGGAAATGACACACCACCAGAACACACACCACAGTGAACCCCAGGAAATGACACACCACCAGAACACACACCACAGTGAACCCCAGGAAATGACACACCACCAGAACACACACCACAGTGAACCCCAGGAAATGACACACCACCAGAACACACACCACAGTGAACCCCAGGAAATGACACACCACCAGAACACACACCACAGTGAACCCCAGGAAATGACACACCACCAGAACACACACCACAGTGAACCCCAGGAAATGACACACCACCAGAACACACACACACACCACAGTGAACCCTAGGAAATGACACATCACCAGAACACACACCACAGTGAACCCTAGGAAATGACACACCACCAGAACACACACCACAGTGAACCCTAGGAAATGACACACCACCAGAGCACACAGCGCTTGTTTCAAGCTGTAGTTTATTGGGATCCACAGACCTGCAGTGTGTTTTATAAGGTCATCAGTCTGCTGTACAATGCTGATGTCAGTGTGTTTTATAAGGTCATCAGTCTGCTGTCCACTCGCCATGTTGACCGTCATCACCACAGTTTTTCATTCTGACGACAGTCACTGTTTCATCATATCATTCGTCACTATGACGACAGTCACTGTTTCATCATATCATTCGTCACTATGACGACAGTCACTATTTCATCATATCATTCGTCACTATGACGACAGTCACTGTTTCATCATATCATTCGTCACTATGACGACAGTCACTATTTCATCATATCATTCGTCACTATGACGACAGTCACTGTTTCATCATATCATTCGTCACTATGACGACAGTCACTGTTTCATCATATCATTCGTCACTATGACGACAGTCACTGTTTCATCATATCATTCGTCACTATGACGACAGTCACTATTTCATCATATCATTCTTCATCATGATGACAGTCTCCGGTGGCAACATCACTGGACAACGGAATCGTTTACTTGGATTAAAAAAAAAAAGTGTTGATTGATGCCTCCCCCCCATCCCTCCTCAACAAATCCTTCAAGCTGACAACAGTCCTCCCTCCATCCCTCCTCAACAAATCCTTCAAGCTGACAACAGTCCTCCCCCCATCCCTCATCAACAAATCCTTCAAGCTGACAACAGTCCTCCCTCCATCCCTCATCAACAAATCCTTCAAGCTGACAACAGTCCTCCCCCCATCCCTCATCAACAAATCCTTCCAGCTCACAACAGTCCTCCCCCCATCCCTCCTCAACAAATCCTTCAAGCTGACAACAGTCCTCCCCTCATCCCTCATCAACAAATCCTTCAAGCTGACAACAGTCCTCCCCCCATCCCTCCTCAACAAATCCTTCAAGCTGACAACAGTCCTCCCCCCATCCCTCATCAACAAATCCTTCCAGCTCACAACAGTTATGGCTGACCAACACAAAGGCAGTCCTTCACAGAATGCACAATCACCTGTAGAAATCGAAAGTTTTCATATAAATATTATTGCTGGAGTCATCAGCGATCACAAGCGGAGAACACAGTCCTGCCATGAGTCATGGACACGAAGGTAAAACCAAACATCAACTTTCACTGCCAGAAACTCGCCAGAAGTGCTGGCAAAGGAAATGAAATACAGCTGTGGACATCAAGTGTCAGAAATACTTTTAACTATTTCCTGATGTTGTAACAACCACAGATTAAACTAAAAAAAACACCAACATTTCCTGATGTTGCAACAACTCCAGGTTAAACTGACAAACTAGTTCCTGATGTTGTAACAATACCAGGTTAAACTGACAAACTAGTTCCTGATGTAACAACTCCAGGTTAAACTGACAAACTAGTTCCTGATGTTACAACTCCAGGTTAAACTGACAAACTAGTTCCTGATGTAACAACTCCAGGTTAAACTGACAAACTAGTTCCTGATGTTACAACTCCAGGTTAAACTGACAAACTAGTTCCTGATGTAACAACTCCAGGTTAAACTGACAAACTAGTTCCTGATGTTGTAACAACTCCAGGTTAAACTGACAAACTAGTTCCTGATGTTGCAACAACTCCAGGTTAAACTGACAAACTAGTTCCTGATGTTACAACTCCAGGTTAAACTGACAAACTAGTTCCTGATGTTGTAACAACTCCAGGTTAAACTGACAAACTAGTTCCTGATGTTGCAACTCCAGGTTAAACTGACAAACTAGTTCCTGATGTTGTAACAACTCCAGGTTAAACTGACAAACTAGTTCCTGATGTTGTAACAACTCCAGGTTAAACTGACAAACTAGTTCCTGATGTTACAACTCCAGGTTAAACTGACAAACTAGTTCCTGATGTTACAACACCAGGTTAAACTGACAAACTAGTTCCTGATGTTGTAACAACTCCAGGTTAAACTGACAAACTAGTTCCTGATGTTACAACAACTCCAGGTTAAACTGACAAACTAGTTCCTGATGTTGTAACAACTCCAGGTTAAACTGACAAACTAGTTCCTGATGTTGTAACAACTCCAGGTTAAACTGACAAACTAGTTCCTGATGTTACAACTCCAGGTTAAACTGACAAACTAGTTCCTGATGTTGTAACAACTCTAGGTTAAACTGACAAACTAGTTCCTGATGTTGTAACAACTCCAGGTTAAACTGACAAACTAGTTCCTGATGTTACAACTCCAGGTTAAACTGACAAACTAGTTCCTGATGTTGTAACAACTCTAGGTTAAACTGACAAACTAGTTCCTGATGTTGTAACAACTCCAGGTTAAACTGACAAACTAGTTCCTGATGTTACAACTCCAGGTTAAACTGACAAACTAGTTCCTGATGTTACAACTCCAGGTTAAACTGACAAACTAGTTCCTGATGTTACAACTCCAGGTTAAACTGACAAACTAGTTCCTGATGTTGTAACAAATCCAGGTTAAACTGACAAACTAGTTCCTGATGTTACAACTCCAGGTTAAACTGACAAACTAGTTCCTGATGTTACAACTCCAGGTTAAACTGACAAACTAGTTCCTGATGTTGTAACAACTCCAGGTTAAACTGACAAACTAGTTCCTGATGTTACAACACCAGGTTAAACTGACAAACTAGTTCCTGATGTTACAACTCCAGGTTAAACTGACAAACTAGTTCCTGATGTTGTAACAACTCCAGGTTAAACTGACAAACTAGTTCCTGATGTTACAACTCCAGGTTAAACTGACAAACTAGTTCCTGATGTTGTAACAACCCCAGGTTAAACTGACAAACTAGTTCCTGATGTTGTAACAACTCCAGGTTAAACTGACAAACTAGTTCCTGATGTTACAACTCCAGGTTAAACTGACAAACTAGTTCCTGATGTTGTAACAACTCCAGGTTAAACTGACAAACTAGTTCCTGATGTTACAACACCAGGTTAAACTGACAAACTAGTTCCTGATGTTACAACTCCAGGTTAAACTGACAAACTAGTTCCTGATGTTGTAACAACTCCAGGTTAAACTGACAAACTAGTTCCTGATGTTACAACTCCAGGTTAAACTGACAAACTAGTTCCTGATGTTACAACTCCAGGTTAAACTGACAAACTAGTTCCTGATGTTGTAACAACTCCAGGTTAAACTGACAAACTAGTTCCTGATGTTGTAACAACTCCAGGTTAAACTGACAAACTAGTTCCTGATGTTACAACACCAGGTTAAACTGACAAACTAGTTCCTGATGTTGTAACAACTCCAGGTTAAACTGACAAACTAGTTCCTGATGTTACAACTCCAGGTTAAACTGACAAACTAGTTCCTGATGTTACAACTCCAGGTTAAACTGACAAACTAGTTCCTGATGTTGCAACAACTCCAGGTTAAACTGACAAACTAGTTCCTGATGTTGTAACAACTCTAGGTTAAACTGACAAACTAGTTCCTGATGTTGTAACAACTCTAGGTTAAACTGACAAACTAGTTCCTGATGTTACAACAACTCCAGGTTAAACTGACAAACTAGTTCCTGATGTTACAACTCCAGGTTAAACTGACAAACTAGTTCCTGATGTTGTAACAACTCCAGGTTAAACTGACAAACTAGTTCCTGATGTTACAACTCCAGGTTAAACTGACAAACTAGTTCCTGATGTTACAACTCCAGGTTAAACTGACAAACTAGTTCCTGATGTTGTAACAACTCTAGGTTAAACTGACAAACTAGTTCCTGATGTTGTAACAACTCCAGGTTAAACTGACAAACTAGTTCCTGATGTTGTAACAACTCCAGGTTAAACTGACAAACTAGTTCCTGATGTTACAACTCCAGGTTAAACTGACAAACTAGTTCCTGATGTTGTAACAACTCCAGGTTAAACTGACAAACTAGTTCCTGATGTTACAACTCCAGGTTAAACTGACAAACTAGTTCCTGATGTTGTAACAACTCCAGGTTAAACTGACAAACTAGTTCCTGATGTTACAACTCCAGGTTAAACTGACAAACTAGTTCCTGATGTTACAACTCCAGGTTAAACTGACAAACTAGTTCCTGATGTTGCAACAACTCCAGGTTAAACTGACAAACTAGTTCCTGATGTTGTAACAACTCCAGGTTAAACTGACAAACTAGTTCCTGATGTTGTAACAACTCCAGGTTAAACTGACAAACTAGTTCCTGATGTTACAACTCCAGGTTAAACTGACAAACTAGTTCCTGATGTTGTAACAACTCTAGGTTAAACTGACAAACTAGTTCCTGATGTTGTAACAACTCCAGGTTAAACTGACAAACTAGTTCCTGATGTTACAACTCCAGGTTAAACTGACAAACTAGTTCCTGATGTTGTAACAACTCCAGGTTAAACTGACAAACTAGTTCCTGATGTTACAACTCCAGGTTAAACTGACAAACTAGTTCCTGATGTTGTAACAACTCTAGGTTAAACTGACAAACTAGTTCCTGATGTTACAACACCAGGTTAAACTGACAAACTAGTTCCTGATGTAACAACTCCAGGTTAAACTGACAAACTAGTTCCTGATGTTACAACACCAGGTTAAACTGACAAACTAGTTCCTGATGTTGTAACAACTCCAGGTTAAACTGACAAACTAGTTCCTGATGTTACAACTCCAGGTTAAACTGACAAACTAGTTCCTGATGTTGTAACAACTCCAGGTTAAACTGACAAACTAGTTCCTGATGTTGTAACAACTCCAGGTTAAACTGACAAACTAGTTCCTGATGTTGTAACAACTCCAGGTTAAACTGACAAACTAGTTCCTGATGTTGTAACAATACCAGGTTAAACTGACAAACTAGTTCCTGATGTAACAACTCCAGGTTAAACTGACAAACTAGTTCCTGATGTTACAACACCAGGTTAAACTGACAAACTAGTTCCTGATGTTGTAACAACTCTAGGTTAAACTGACAAACTAGTTCCTGATGTTGTAACAACTCCAGGTTAAACTGACAAACTAGTTCCTGATGTTGTAACAACTCCAGGTTAAACTGACAAACTAGTTCCTGATGTTACAACTCCAGGTTAAACTGACAAACTAGTTCCTGATGTTGTAACAACTCCAGGTTAAACTGACAAACTAGTTCCTGATGTTGTAACAACTCCAGGTTAAACTGACAAACTAGTTCCTGATGTTGTAACAACTCCAGGTTAAACTGACAAACTAGTTCCTGATGTAACAACTCCAGGTTAAACTGACAAACTAGTTCCTGATGTTACAACTCCAGGTTAAACTGACAAACTAGTTCCTGATGTTGTAACAACTCCAGGTTAAACTGACAAACTAGTTCCTGATGTTGCAACAACTCCAGGTTAAACTGACAAACTAGTTCCTGATGTTACAACACCAGGTTAAACTGACAAACTAGTTCCTGATGTTGCAACAACTCCAGGTTAAACTGACAAACTAGTTCCTGATGTTGTAACAACTCTAGGTTAAACTGACAAACTAGTTCTTGATGTTACAACACCAGGTTAAACTGACAAACTAGTTCCTGATGTTACAACACCAGGTTAAACTGACAAACTAGTTCCTGATGTTACAACACCAGGTTAAACTGACAAACTAGTTCCTGATGTTACAACACCAGGTTAAACTGACAAACTAGTTCCTGATGTTGTAACAACTCTAGGTTAAACTGACAAACTAGTTCCTGATGTTACAACTCCAGGTTAAACTGACAAACTAGTTCCTGATGTTACAACACCAGGTTAAATTGACAAACTAGTTCCTGATGTTGTAACAACTCTAGGTTAAACTGACAAACTAGTTCCTGATGTTACAACACCAGGTTAAATTGACAAACTAGTTCCTGATGTTACAACACCAGGAGGGGTGCATTACCGTGGTGACATGGCTCTCCCTGGAGAAAAGAAACCAGCCCCAAAAAAATTTCCCAAGGAGAATTCTGCTGACTCCAAAAACGTAATGCAATACAACGGTTCTCACTCAAAGTGTTCGTTGATTAGGTGAACATTTCATCCTTCTGGCCAGACTGGTTGTTGATGTGAAAGCGGAGTTGTGTGAAGTGTTAAAGGTGTGTTCAGTGTAAGTGCTATGATCACCGTGTTAAAGGTGTGTTCAGTGTAAGTGCTATGATCACCGTGTTAAAGGTGTGTTCAGTGTAAGTGCTATGATCATCGTGTTAAAGGTGTGTTCAGTGTAAGTGCTATGATCACCAAGTCCACCAGTCCCGGTTCTGTGCTGCTATGTCTCCCTGTCCACTGAAGCTGACCACGGGACCAGTGGGCAGTGGGGGGTGGGGGAGTCTGCGGGGTTAGGCCTTCCATCAAATGTGTCAAATTAGTATTGTTACCATATGATCATCATTTACAGTACTGCAAACATAAAGAACACGTCTACATTACTGCAACCATACTGAATACATCTGCAGTATTGATACTGTATACATCTGCAGTATTGCAACTATATTGCATACATTTGCAGTATTGCAACCATACTGCATACATCTGCAGTATTGATACTGTATACATCTGCTATATTGCAACCATGTGGAACACATTTACAATACAGCAAACATATTGTATACATCTACAGAACTGCATGCAACCATACTGTATACATATACAATACTGCAACCATACTGTATACATATACAATACTGCAACCATACTGTATACATCTGCAGTATTGCAACCATATTGTATGCATCTGCAGTATTGCAACCATATTGTATGCATCTGCAGTATTGCAACCATATGGAACACATCTACAGTATTGCAACAACCATAGTGTACACATCTGCAGTACTGCAATCATATGAAATACGTCGACTACTGCAAGCATATTGTATACATCTACAGAACTGCAACCATGTTGAACACATCTACAGTACTGCAAACATATTGTATACTTCTACAGAACTGCATGCAACCATACTGTATACATCTGCAGCATTGCAACCATATTGTATACATCTACAGACACACACACATATTCAGCATTACATTAGATTAGTATTGCCATCAATGTTACACATTCACACACACACATACAATTTATACATCAAATTAGTATTGCCACCATAATGATGTTACACATCTAGAGTATCAACATCATATGTTACACATCCACACACACACATACATCCATCATATACGTCAAATTAGTATTGCCACCAAATGTTACATATTCACACACACACACGCACATGCACACACACACATACACACCCACACACACACACTCAGCCAATCAGCAGATCTAATACTGGAAGCTCAGTACAAATGTACAAATCCTTCCGATTACATCAATGCACAAAGCACAGAATAAATATTCAATACTGTAGAAAAGAACAAACGACAAATCTTCCACTGTACAAATCAGTGTGATATATCACTGCACAAAAAGCATGGCATCGTGTAGAAAAGAACGAAACAAACATCTTCCAATACTGGCACTGCAGAAATACCTGGCAGACTGAACCAGAGTGGCCATCAATACTGATCAATAATTAACGCTGACAGATCAATCATCAATGGAAACGGATCAATCATCAGAGGTGACAGATCAATCATGAGTGACGGACACAATAGCTGAGTGGTTAAAGCGTTGGACTTTCAATCTGAGGGTCCAGGGTTCGAATCTCCGAAACAGCACCTGGAGGGTAAAGGGTGGGGATTTTTCCGATTTCCCAGGTCAGCAAATGTGCAGATCTGCTAGTGCCTGCACCCCCTTCATGTGTATGCGCAAGCAAAAGATCAAATATGCATGTTAAAGATCCTGTAATCCATGTAAGTGTTTGGTGGGTTATGGAAAAAAGAACATACCCAGCATGCACACCCCAGAAAATGGAGTATGGCTGCCTACATGGCAGGATAAAAACAGTCATACATGTAAACGCCCACTTGTGTGCATTCAAGTGAATGTGGGAGTTGCAACCCACGAACATCAGTGGTGACAGATCAATCATCAATGGTGACAGATCAATCATCAATGACAGATCAATCATCAATGACAGATCAATCATCAATGGTGACAGATCAATCATCAATGACAGATCAATCATCAATGGTGACAGATCAATCATCAATGACAGATCAATCATCAGTGGTGACAGATCAATCATCAGTGGTGACAGATCAATCAACAGTGGTGACAGATCAATCATCAATGACTGATCAATCATCAGTGGTGACAGATCAATTATCAATGACTGATCAATCATCAGTGGTGACAGATCAATCATCAATGACAGATCAATCATCAGTGGTGACAGATCAATCATCAATGACTGATCAATCATCAGTGGTGACAGATCAATTATCAATGACTGATCAATCATCAGTGGTGACAGATCAATCATCAATGACAGATCAATCATCAATGACAGATCAATCATCAATGGTGACAGATCAATTATCAATGACTGATCAATCATCAGTGGTGACAGATCAATCATCAATGACTGATCAATCATCAATGGTGACAGATCAATCATCAGTGGTGACAGATCAATCATCAATGACAGATCAATCACAGATGGTGACAGATCAATCATCAATGACTGATCAATCATCAGTGGTGACAGATCAATCATCAATGACTGATCAATCATCAGTGGTGACAGATCAATCATCAATGACAGATCAATCATCAATGGTGACAGATCAATCATCAATGATAGATCAATCATCAATCATGACAGATCATCCATCAGACCACAAAGCCTTTAAAAGACCTCATCCATCAGACCACCAAGCCTTTAAAAGACCTCATCCATCAGACCACCAAGCCTTTAAAAGACATCCTTTAAAAGACATCATCCATCAGACCACCAAGCCTTTAAAAGACCTCATCCATCAGACCACCAAGCCTTTAAAAGACCTCATCCATCAGACCACCAAGCCTTTAAAAGACATCACCCATCAGACCACATGCCATTAGAGCCCCCCCCCCCCCCCCCCCCGAACCCCCCCCCCACCCCGCCTTTCCTTCACACCACTGACACACATAACAACCAATAAGAGTGTTGAAAACCATTCCCTGCATCACTACACATCATCACACAACCAGAATGGCATGGTGACATCATCTGTTACATGACATCCTGCGTCACACCAGACCATCACAACTGTCTCAGCGTTGATGCTGCAGCAGAAAGAGAAAGTTTAGGAAGCTGGGGAAGACGCCCCCTCAGCAGTTTTCATATCCGACAGATCGTCCAGACACAAGTACTTCTTCAACACCTGTGGCAGCGCCATCTCTTTCACCCTGTCCGACAAGGTCAAGGCCACATCAGTCGTCAAGTTGCGCCGCACGAGGCAGCGACTCTGTCGCAGCAAGGACTGCGGCTCCCGGACCATCTCCCTCCACCGCTCCACCCACTCTGCGCTTGCCGAGTCCCCCTGCTCCAGAGAGGGGAGGTAGGCCTGCAGGCAGTTGGCCGCCCCCTGGCCGCAAACGGCGATGATCCAGGCCACCAGCAGGTGGCGCTGCTTACTGGCGGCGTACTGGAGGGGGTTGCAGGGGGGGAGGGAGGGGTTGAGGGAGGAGCGACAGAGGAAGGGGGAGTTGGCAGCCAGCAGCAGACGCATGATCTCCAGGGCTGCCTGGTCCACAGCAAACCACAGTGGCAGGGTGCCCGCATCGTCCGCTATGCCCGGGTCTGCCCCGTACAGCAGCAGCGTCTTCACCAGCGTGGCGTGGCCCAGGAACGCCGCTTCATTCAGCGCTGTCATGCCGTGGATCCCACGCACGTCCACTTCACACCCACGCTCCAGCAGAAAGATGGCTGTTTTTACCTGTCGACACACATCACAGCATGACAAAACTCCATCACAGCATGACAAAACTCCACACATCACAGCATGACAAAACTCCACACATCACACCATGACAAAACTCCACACATCACAGCATGACAAAACTCCACACATCACAGCATAACAAAACTCCACACATCACAGCATGACAAAACTCCACACATCACACCATGACAAAACTCCACACATCACAGCATGACAAAACTCCACACATCACAGCATGACAAAACTCCACACATCACACCATGACAAAACTCCACACATCACAGCATGACAAAACTCCATCACAGCATGACAAAACCCCACACATCACAGCATGACAAAACTCCACACATCACAGCATGACAAAACTCCACACATCACAGCATGACAAAACTCCATCACAGCATAACAAAACTCCACACATCACAGCATGACAAAACTCCATCACAGCATAACAAAACTCCACACATCACAGCATGACAAAACTTCACACATCACAGCATGACAAAACTCCATCACAGCATGACAAAACTCCACACATCACAGCATGACAAAACTCCACACACCACACCATGACAAAACTCCACACACCACACCATAACAAAACTCCATCACAGCATGACAAAACTCCACACATCACAGCATGACAAAACTCCACACATCACACTATGACATTACTCCAACTGAAAGATGGCCGGTTTTTTTTACCTGTCAACACACATTAAACCTTACTTTCACCTGTCAATACCTCCACATATCACTCCATGTCACAACTACAAATATCACATCATGACATAACTCCAGCTGAAAGATGGCCAGTTTTTACCTGTCAACATGCATCACACCATGACATAACCTCAGCTGAAAGATGGCCAGTTTTTACCTGTCAACATGCATCACACCATGACATAACTCCAGCTGAAAGATGGCCAGTTTTTACCTGTCAATATGCATCACATTATTACATAACTCCAGCTGAAAGATGGCCAGTTTTTACCTGTCAACATGCATCACATCATGACATAACTCCAGCTGAAAGATGGCCAGTTTTTACCTGTCAACATGCATCACACCATGACATAACCTCAGCTGAAAGATGGCCAGTTTTTACCTGTCAACATGCATCACACCATGACATAACTCCAGCTGAAAGATGGCCAGTTTTTACCTGTCAATATGCATCACATTATTACATAACTCCAGCTGAAAGATGGCCAGTTTTTACCTGTCAATATGCATCACACCATGACATAACCTCAGCTGAAAGATGGCCAGTTTTTACCTGTCAATATGCATCACATTATTACATAACTCCAGCTGAAAGATGGCCAGTTTTTACCTGTCAATATGCATCACACCATGACATAACCTCAGCTGAAAGATGGCCAGTTTTTACCTGTCAATATGCATCACACCATGACATAACTCCAGCTGAAAGATGGCCAGTTTTTACCTGTCAATATGCATCACACCAGGACATAACTCCAGCTGTAACCTGTAACCCTCACCAGTCCTCACCTGTCCCCCAACCCCCACCTGTAACCCTCACCTATCCCCCAACCCCCACCTGTAACCCTCACCAGTCCTCACCTGTCCCCCAATCCACACCTGTAACCCTCACCTGTTCCCCAACCCCCACCTGTAACCCTCACCAGTCCTCACCTGTCCCCCAATCCACACCTGTAACCCTCACCAGTCCTCACCTGTACCCCAATCCCCACCTGTAACCCTCACCAGTCCTCACCTATCCCCCAACCCCCACCTGTAACCCTCACCAGTCCTCACCTATCCCCCAACCCCCACCTGTAACCCTCACCTGTTCCCCAACCCCCACCTGTAACCCTCACCAGTCCTCACCTGTCCCCCAACCCCCACCTGTAACCCTCACCAGTCCTCACCTATCCCCCAACCCCCACCTGTAACCCTCACCAGTCCTCACCTATCCCCCAACCCCCACCTGTAACCCTCACCAGTCCTCACCTATCCCCCGACCCCCACCTGTAACCCTCACCAGTCCTCACCTGTCCCCCAACCCCCACCTGTAACCCTCACCAGTCCTCACCTATCCTCCAACCCCCACCTGTAACCCTCACCAGTCCTCACCTGTCCCCCAACCCCCACCTGTAACCCTCACCAGTCCTCACCTGTCCCCCAACCCTCACCTGTCCCCCAACCCTCACCTGTAACCCTCACCAGTCCTCACCTATCCTCCAACCCCCACCTGTAACCCTCACCTGTCCCCCAACCCTCACCTGTCCCCCAACCCCCACCTGTCCCCCAACCCTCACCTGTCCCCCAACCCCCACCTGTCCCCCAACCCCCACCTGTAACCCTCACCAGTCCTCACCTGTCCCCCAACCCTCACCTGTCCCCCAACCCCCACCTGTAACCCTCACCAGTCCTCACCTATCCTCCAACCCCCACCTGTAACCCTCACCAGTCCTCACCTGTCCCCCAACCCTCACCTGTCCCCCAACCCCCACCTGTAACCCTCACCTGTCCCCCAACCCCCACCTGTAACCCTCACCAGTCCTCACCTATCCTCCAACCCCCACCTGTAACCCTCACCTGTCCCCCAACCCTCACCTGTCCCCCAACCCCCACCTGTTCCCCAACCCTCACCTGTCCCCCAACCCCCACCTGTCCCCCAACCCTCACCTGTCCCCAAACCCCCACCTCCTGTCCCCCAAACCCCACCTGTAACCCTCACCAGTCCTCACCTGTCCCCCAACCCTCACCTGTCCCCCAACCCTCACCTGTCCCCCAACCCCCACCTGTAACCCTCACCAGTCCTCACCTATCCTCCAACCCCCACCTGTAACCCTCACCTGTTCCCCAACCCCCACCTGTAACCCTCACCAGTCCTCACCTATCCTCCAACCCCCACCTGTTCCCCAACCCCCACCTGTAACCCTTACCTGTTCCCCAACCCCCACCTGTAACCTCACCAGTCCCCCAACCCCAGCCTGTTCCCCAACCCCCACCTGTAACCCTTACCTGTTCCCCAACCCCCACCTGTAACCCTCACCAGTCCTCACCTGTCCCCCAACCCTCACCTGTAACCCTCACGAGTCCTCACCTATCCTCCAATCCCCACCTGTCCCTCATCACCTCACCTGCTCCTCCCCACCCACACCTGCTCCCCCCAACCCCCACCGCCCTTCCCACCTCCCCTCTGTTTGTTCTGCACAGCGCAGAAGAGGGGAGTGCAGCGTTGTGCTAGTTGACGTCCAGCCCCTGGGCCATCAGCACCTGACAGCACTGCTCGCTGCCCCCCACACCTGATCCCACCCCCCACCTGTCCCTCACCTGTTTGTTCTGCACAGCGCAGAAGAGGGGAGTGCAGCCATCAGCGTTGTGCTGGTTGACGTCCAGCCCCTGGGCCATCAGCACCTGACAGCACTGCTCGCTGCCCCCCACACCTGATCCCACCCCTACCTGTCCCTCACCTGTTTGTTCTGCACAGCGCAGAAGAGGGGAGTGCAGCCATCAGCGTTGTGCTGGTTGACGTCCAGCCCCTGGGCCATCAGCACCTGACAGCACTGCTCGCTGCCCCCCACACCTGATCCCACCCCCCACCTGTCTCTCACCTGTTTGTTCTGCACAGCGCAGAAGAGGGGAGTGCAGCCATCAGCGTTGTGCTGGTTGATGTCCAGCCCTCGGGCCATCAGCACCTCACAGCACTGCTTGCTGCCCCCGGCTGCTGCCAGGTGCATCAGACTGTTGCCGTTGTTGGGCCGCCGCACCACGTCTGCCCCACTGGCTATCAGGAACTGCATCACCTGTCAGGTCACAGGCAGCGGAGCGACATCAGTGAGTGCCGTTTTATGGTTCACCTCAACAGTTTCAGTTTCTCAAGGAGGTGTCACCGCATTATGACAAATCCATAACTACACGCAATCACACCATGACATAACTGCTAACGTCACACCATGACATAGCTACACACATCACACCATGACACACAGACAAAACACCTGCAGCTGTCCCTTGACGATGGCCACGTGTAGCGGCATGTTGCCCACCCTGTCCTGAGACAACTACACACCATGACACAACTACACAACATAACTACACATGTCACACCATGACATCATTACAAGACATAACTACACACACACTACACACAGACAACACACCTTCAGCTGTCCCTTGACGATGTTGATGTGTAGTGGCATGTTGCCTACAACATCCTAAGGCAACTACACACAACATACACATCACACCATGACACAACTACGAACCATGACACACACACTCACACACACAACACACCTGCAGCTGTCCCTTGATGATGGCCACGTGTAGCGGCGTGTTGCCCTCCCCATCCTGAAACAACTACACATACACTGACACACAACACACCTGTAGCTGTCCCTTGACGATGGCCACGTGTAGCGGCGTGTTGCCCTCCCCGTCCTGACACAACTACACACACAATGACACACAACACACCTGTAACACAACACACCTGTAGCTGTCCCTTGACGATGGCCACGTGTAGCGGCGTGTTGCCCACCCCGTCCTGACACAACTACACACACAATGACACACAACACACCTGTAGCTGTCCCTTGACGATGGCCACGTGTAGCGGCGTGTTGCCCACCCCGTCCTGAGCGTCAATGGCGGCGCCAGCCTCCAGCAGCAGTTCGCAGCACACCTGCTTCCCTCGCTCTGCGGCCAGGTGCAGTGCCGTGCGGCGGTTGTAGGACGCCATGTTGACGTTGCACTTCCACTCCACCAGCAGCTCCACCACCGCCGCGTGGCCGTTGAGCGCCGACATCATCAGGGGGGTGAAGCGACGGATGTCCTGTCACACCACCGCCACGTTAACTAAATGTCATATTGTTGTGGCATAAATCCGCATGTTAATTATCTGATGACAAACCCTGTTCCCAAATCCATGGTACATGTTAGTAACATCCCCTGAATGTGAGGAGAGTTAGGCCCCTTGGCTTACCAACTGCTGTATCTATGAATGCTTCTGTGAAACGAACTCACATCGCATATAATCATATGCATTATTGGGAAACAACTAAACACATCACACTGTGACATAACTATACAAATCACACTGTGATATAACTACAAACATCATACCATGACATCACACATCACACCATGACAATTGAATTCAGTTGAACTCTCACCTGTCCATCACACCTGAATCCAGTTCTCCCACCTGAATCCAGTTCTCCCACCTGTCACCCACACCTGAATCCAGTTCTCCCACCTGTCACTCACACCTGAATCCAGTTCTCCCACCTGTCACTCACACCTGAATCCAGTTCTCCCACCTGTCACCCACACCTGAATCCAGTTCTCTCACCTGTCACTCACACCCGAATCCAGTTCTATCACCTGTCACTCACACCTGAACCAGTTCTCTCACCTGTCCATCACACCTGAATCCAGTTCTCCCACCTGTCACTCACACCTGAATCCAGTTCTCCCACCTGTCCATCACACCTGAATCCAGTTCTCCCACCTGTCCATCACACCTGAATCCAGTTCTCCCACCTGTCCATCACACCTGAATCCAGTTCTCTCACCTGTCTATCACACCTGAATCCAGTTCTCCCACCTGTCCATCACACCTGAATCCAGTTCTCTCACCTGTCACTCACACCTGAATCCAGTTCTCTCACCTGTCACTCACACCTGAATTCAGTTCTCCCACCTGTCCATCACACCTGAATCCAGTTCTCTCACCTGTCACTCACACCTGAATCCAGTTCTCTCACCTGTCACTCACACCTGAATCCAGTTCTCTCACCTGTCACTCACACCTGAATCCAGTTCTCCCACCTGTCACTCACACCTGAATCCAGTTCTCCCTCCTGTCACTCCCACCTGAATCCAGTTCTCCCACCTGTCACTCACACCTGAATCCAGTTCTCCCACCTGTCACTCACTCACACCTCCATTCCTTTAGAACTCTCACCTGAGCATCGATCTCGGCCCCAGCCTCCAGCAGCACCTTGCAGCAGTGCAGCGCGCCGTGCTGCGCAGCGTAGTGCAGTGCAGTGGCAGCGCTGTGGCTCATGCGGTTGACATCACAGCCGTGGGTCAGCAGGAGGGAGAGGATCTCGGCCACACCTTTCTCGGCGGCACAGATGAGGGGGGTATTGCCGAACGTGTCTTCCTCCTCCAGGTCTGCGTTGGCGCTCACCAGGTACCTAGGGGAGTCACACACACACACACACACACACAGTATACACATGCACACACACACACACACACACACACACACACACAGGGGTTAGTTACCAGGTATCTGGGGTCACGCAACCACACACACACAGGGGTTAGTCACCAGGTATCTGGGGTCACACACACACACACACACACACACACACACACACACACAATGATAGGGGTTAGTCACCAGGTATCTGGGGTCTCACACACACACACACACACACACACACACAATGATAGGGGTTAGTCACCAGGTATCTGGGGTCTCACACACACACACACACACACACACACACACACACACACACTCACAGGGGTTAGTCACCAGGTATGTGGGGTCTCACACACACACACACACACACACACACACAATGATAGGGGTTAGTCACCAGGTATCTGGGGTCTCACACACACACACACACACACACACACACACACACACACACTCACAGGGGTTAGTCACCAGGTATGTGGGGTCTCACACACACACACACACACACGCACACACACACACACAGGGTTAGTCACCAGGTATCTGGGGTCACACACACACACACACACACACACACAGGGTTAGTCACCAGGTATCTGGGGTCACACACACACACACACACACACACAAACACACACACACACACACACACACACACACACACACACACACACAATCATAGGGGTTAGTCACCAGGTATGTGGGGTCTCACACACACACACACACACACACACACACACACACACACACACAATCATAGGGGTTAGTCACTAGGTATGTGGGGTCTCACACACACACACACACACACACACACACACACACACACACACACACACACACACACACACAATCATAGGGGTTAGTCACCAGGTATGTGGGGTCTCACACACACACACACACACACAATCATAGGGGTTAGTCACTAGGTATGTGGGGTCTCACACACACACACACACACACACACACACACAATCATAGGGGTTAGTCACTAGGTATGTGGGGTCACACACACACACACACACACACACACACACACACACACACACACACACAGGGGTTAGTCACCAGGTATGTGGGGTCTCACACACACACACACACACACACACACACACACACACACACACACACACACACACAATCATAGGGGTTAGTCACTAGGTATGTGGGGTCTCACACACACACACACACACACACACACACACACACACACACACACACACACACACATAGGGGTTAGTCACCAGGTATCTGGGGTCACACACACACACACACACACGCACACACACACACACAGGGTTAGTCACCAGGTATCTGGGGTCACACACACACACACACACACACAGGGTTAGTCACCAGGTATCTGGGGTCACACACACACACACACACACACACACACACACACACACACACACACAGTCATGGTGTGTGTCCATCGAGATCGATGATGACCATCGTTGTCATCCAGATGGGGGATGGGGGGAGGGTGGTGTGTGTGGGGGATGCTCATGAATCTATCTGTGAATGCGCAGATGGCTGAATAGTCCAATTTGTTCTATGTATTTCCCCACCTTTTCTCTCGTTTTCTTCTTTTTTCTTTTCTCTTTCTATAAAAGATGGCTTGATGTAAAAAAGCAGTCAGCTTATTCAATTACCATCTTGAAATAAAAAATTTGACTCTGACTTTTGACTTTGATACACACACACACACAGGGGTCAGTCAACAGGTATCTGATGTCACACACACACACACACACACACACACACACACACACACACAGAGGGGTCACTCACCAGGCATGTGGCCTCCACCACACCCACCCACCTTACCTGCAGACCGACAGGTGCCCTCCCTCAGCGGCGCAGTGCAGGGCGGTCCTCTCGTGGTAGCCCCTCTTGCGCAGAGAAGCCTGGCTGTGCAGCAGGAAGCGCACAATGGGCAGGTGTCCGTGAAGGCAGGCCAGGATCAGTGCCGTGTCCTCCAGCGCGTTCTGGGCGTTCAGGTTGGCGCCTGCCCCCACCAGGGCCTGGCACACGTCCAGGTAGCCCTCCTCCGCTGCCAGGTGCAGCGCCGTGTTGCTCTGAGGGCCCCCTGCCACGCTCACCTGTTGGCACACCTGTCCTTGTTATACCTGTCTTCATTACGCCTGTCAAACACCTGTCCTCGTTATACCTGTCTTCATTACACCTGTCAAACACCTGTCCTCGTTATACCTGTCTTCATTACGCCTGTCAAACACCTGTCCTCGTTATACCTGTCTTCATTACGCCTGTCAAACACCTGTCCTTGTTATACCTGTCTTCATTACGCCTGTCAAACACCTGTCCTCGTTATACCTGTCTTCATTACACCCGTCAAACACCTGTCCTCGTTATACCTGTCTTCATTACGCCTGTCAAACACCTGTCCTCGTTATACCTGTCTTCATTACGCCTGTCAAACACCTGTCCTCGTTATACCTGTCTTCATTACGCCTGTCAAACACCTGTCCTCGTTATACCTGTCTTCATTACGCCTGTCAAACACCTGTCCTCGTTATACCTGTCTTCATTACGCCTGTCAAACACCTGTCCTCGTTATACCTGTCTTCATTACGCCTGTCAAACACCTGTCCTCGTTATACCTGTCTTCATTACGCCTGTCAAACACCTGTCCTCGTTATACCTGTCTTCATTACGCCTGTCAAACACCTGTCCTCGTTATACCTGTCTTCATTATGCCTGTTGCACACCTGTCCTCGTTATACCTGTCTTCATTATGCCTGTTGCACACCTGTCCTCGTTATACCTGTCTTCATTATGCCTGTTGCACACTTTCTTCCTTACTCCTGTCACATACACCTGTCACGTATACCTGTGTCTTCATTACACTGTCACACCTGTCTCACTATCACCTGAATCCATACCCTGTCACAACACCTGTGACACACTACACCTGAATCACACTACACCTGTGACACACTACACCTGAATCACACTACACCTGTGACACACTACACCTGAATCACACTACACCTGAACACACTACACCTGTATCACACTACACCTGAATCACACTACACCTGTGACACACTACACCTGTGACACACTACACCTGTCAACAGCTGTCCTCACAACCCTTGTCCTGAATCCATACCTGTGCACACTCTAATCCTCTCAATGAATTGCACATACACTGTGCACACTACTGTCACACACTGAACACTACACCTGACACACTACACCTGTCTCACAACACCTGTCCCTACACCTGTACACTCAAACACCATGTGACACCTTCACTCACAACACACTACCCTGTACACACTACCTACAACACCTGCCCTGTCTCACACCTGTCCTAACACCTGTCCTCACAACAACTGCCTGTCTCACACCTATCCTCACAACAACTGCCCTGCCTCACACCTGTCCTAACACCTGTCCTCACAACAACTGCCCTGCCTCACACCTGTCCTCACAACAACTGCCCTGCCTCACACCTGTCCTCACAACAACTGCCCTGCCTCACACCTGTCCTCACAACAACTGCCCTGCCTCACACCTGTCCTCACAACAACTGCCCTGCCTCACACCTGTCCTCACACCTGTCCTCACAACAACTGCCCTGCCTCACACCTGTCCTCACAACAACTGCCCTGCCTCACACCTGTCCTCACACCTGTCCTCACAACAACTGCCCTGCCTCACACCTGTCTTAACACCTGTCCTCACAACAACTGCCCTGCCTCACACCTGTCCTCACAACAACTGCCCTGCCTCACACCTGTCCTCACACCTGTCCTCACAACAACTGCCCTGCCTCAAACCTGTCTTAACACCTGTCCTCACAACAACTGCCCTGCCTCACACCTGTCCTCACAACAACTGCCCTGCCTCACACCTGTCCTCACACCTGTCCTCACAACAACTGCCCTGCCTCACACCTGTCCTAACACCTGTCCTCACAACAACTGCCCTGCCTCACACCTGTCCTCACAACAACTGCCCTGCCTCACACCTGTCCTCACACCTGTCCTCACAACAACTGCCCTGCCTCACACCTGTCCTCACAACAACTGCCCTGCCTCACACCTGTCCTCACAACTGCCCTGCCTCACACCTGTCCTAACACCTGTCCTCACAACAACTGCCCTGCCTCACACCTGTCCTCACAACAACTGCCCTGCCTCACACCTGTCCTCACACCTGTCCTCACAACAACTGCCCTGCCTCACACCTGTCCTAACAACTCACTATATATGTGACACACCTGTCCTCACTATACCTGTCATACACCTGTCCTCACTATATCTGTGACACACCTGTCCTCACTATACCTGTCACAAACCTGTCCTCACAATGCCTGTCACACACCTGTCATCACAACACCTGTGACACACCTGTCCTCACTATACCTGTGACACACCTGTCATCACTATACCTGTCACACACCTGTCAGCACTACACCTGTCACACACCTGTCATCACAGCACCTGTCACACGCCTATAGTCACAACACCTGTCCTCACAATACACGTCCTGACAACACCTGTCACACACCTGTCCTCACAATACACGTCCTGACAACACCTGTCACACACCTGTCCTAACAATACACGTCCTGACAACACCTGTCACACACCTGTCCTCACAATACACGTCCTGACAACACCTGTCACACACCTGTCCTCACAATACACGTCCTGACAACACCTGTCACACACCTGTCCTCACAATACACGTCCTGACAACACCTGTCACACACCTGTCCTCACAATACACGTCCTGACAACACCTGTCACACACCTGTCCTCACAATACACGTCTTGACAACACCTGTCACACACCTGTCCTAACAATACACGTCCTGACAACACCTGTCACACACCTGTCCTCACAATACACATCCTGAGAACACGTCATACACCTGTCCTCACAATACACGTCCTGACAACACCTGTCACACACCTGTCCTCACAATACACATCCTGACAACACCTGTCATAACCTGTCCTCACAATACACGTCCTGACAACACCTGTCACACACCTGTCCTCACAATACACGTCTTGACAACACCTGTTACATGCCTGCCCTCACTACGCCCTGTGACTCACCTGGCAGTCCCACTCCAACAGGAGCTTGACCACCTTGACCCCTCCCCTTTGGGCGGCGTGCATCAAGGGGGTGTAATGTTCGCTGTCCCTGGCCTCAGTTCTGGCCCCTGCCTGCAACATGGCGCCGGCGCAGCGGTCACAGCACAGGGAGCAGGAGGCAAAGAGACCGTCCTCCGCCTGGGACTGGCTGAGGGGGGGTGGACCCTTCACCTGTCGTTCCACCTCCTCACACCGCCCTGCCTGGATATCCGCCACCACGCCACTGTACACATACACACAGATGACACGGTTATGTTACTGACAACTGTCATGCTGACACAGAGATCAGAGATCACACACACTTGGAGTGATGGCTTTGTGGTAACATGTCTGCCTAGGAAGCGAGAGAATCTGAGCGCGCTGGTTCGAATCATGGCTCAGCCACCAATAATTTCTCTCCCTCCATTAGACCTTGAGTGGTGGTCTGGATGCTAGTCATTCTGATGAGATGATAAACCGAGGTCCTGTGTGCAGCATGCACTTAGTGCATGTAAAAGAACCCACGGCAACAAAAGGGTTGTTCCTGGAAATATTCTGTAGAAAAATCCACTTTGACAGGAAACACAAATAAAACTGCACGCAGGAAAAAATACAAAAAAAAAAAGGGTGGTGCTGTAGTGAAGCAATGCGCTCTCCCTGGAGAAAGCAGCCTGAATTTCACATAGAGAAATCTGTTGCGATTAAAAGAAATTCAAATACATACACACACACACACACACACACACACACACAGATGACATGATTATGTCACTGACAACTGTTGAGCTGACATAAGAGATCAAACACACACACACACACACACACACACACACACACACATACACACACACAAACACACACACAGATGACACGGTTAAATATATATTACTGACAGCTGTCATGCCGACACAGAGATCACACACTGCACACATGCAGGTATGACACAGTTATATTACTGACTACTGTCATGGTGACATAGACACCAAATACAGCACGCTTACACACACACACACACACACACACACACACACACATGTGCACGCACGCGCATGTGCGCTACATTATTTGAAGAACTCCATCACAAACGTTGTCTTTCAGATAACAAAGCATCAAGAATGCTGTCAGCATAAACACTGCTGTAAATATTGGTCATATAAACTCTGTTGTTAATACCAGTCATATATACTCCTGTAAATACTAGTGCTGTAACCTCTGCAATAGATTCTGGTGGCATAAATTCTGCTGTAAATACTGGTTATATACACTCTGCTGTAAATCAATACTAGCAGTATGACCTCTATTGTAAATACTGGCAGTATAAATTCTGCTGTAAATACTGGTGATATGTGCTTTGCAGTAAGTTTATAGTTTTTATACTGGCAGCATCTAGTCTGGTGTTTGTATAAATATACAAACTGATGCTCATACTCAGTGTAAACTGTGCTGTTAATGCCGGTGATATAATCCTCAACTGATTAATCAGACAACAAGTAACACCAGTCATACTCACTGACCTATATCATCCCATTGACCTACATCCCTGTATGCCCTTACACAACATGACCTATATCATCCCACCATTCCCCTCCCCTCCTTGCTCTTCTCTCACTCACTGACCTGCTTCCCCCCTCCCCTCCCTGGGGAATACTGTGGGCTGCTAGTCACCTACACCTTGTCCTTGTCCCCTCACCCACCATTCCCTTTCATCCACATCCTCTCCCTCCACCACCCCTCACTGCACCTCTGTATGCCACACCAGGACTGGTGGCAGGAAGGATTTACAGGTTTTTTACACCCCTGGTTCTAACACACCAGGACTGGTGGCAGGAAGGATTTACAGGTTTTTTACACCCCTGGTTCTAACACACAAGGGCTGGTGGCAGGAAGGATTTACAGGTTTTTTACACCCCTGGTTCTAACACACCAGGACTGGTGGCAGGAAGGATTTACAGGTTTTTTACACTCCTGGTTCTAACACACAAGGGCTGGTGGCAGGAAGGATTTACAGGTTTTTTACACCCCTGGTTCTAACACACAAGGGCTGGTGGCAGGAAGGATTTACAGGTTTTTTACACCCCTGGTTCTAACACACAAGGGCTGGTGGCAGGAAGGATTTACAGGTTTTTTACACCCCTGGTTCTAACACACCAGGACTGGTGGCATGAAGGATTTACAGGTTTTTTACACCCCTGGTTCTTACACACCAGGACTCGTGGCAGGAAGGATTTACAGGTTTTTTACACCCCTGGTTCTTACACAACAGGACTCGTGGCAGGAAGGATTTACAGGTTTTTTATGCCCCTGGTTCTAACACGCCAGGACTGGTGGCAGGAAGGATTTACAGGTTTTTTACACCCCTGGTTCTTACACAACAGGACTGGTGGCAGGAAGGATTTACAGGTTTTTTACACCCCTGGTTCTAACACACCAGGACTGGTGGCAGGAAGGATTTACAGGTTTTTTACACCCCTGGTTCTTACACAACAGGACTGGTGGCAGGAAGGATTTACAGGTTTTTTATGCCCCTGGTTCTAACACACCAGGACTGGTGGCAGGAAGGATTTACAGGTTTTTTACACCCCTGGTTCTAACACACCAGGACTCGTGGCAGGAAGGATTTACAGGTTTTTTACGCCCCTGGTTCTAACACGCCAGGACTGGTGGCAGGAAGGATTTACAGGTTTTTTACACCCCTGGTTCTAACACGCCAGGACTGGTGGCATGAAGGATTTACAGGTTTTTTATGCCCCTGGTTCTAACACACCAGGGCTGGTGGCATGAAGGATTTACAGGTTTTTTACACCCCTGGTTCTTACACAACAGGACTGGTGGCAGGAAGGATTTACAGGTTTTTTATGCCCCTGGTTCTAACACACCAGGACTGGTGGCAGGAAGGATTTACAGGTTTTTTACACCCCTGGTTCTTACACAACAGGACTCGTGGCAGGAAGGATTTACAGGTTTTTTATGCCCCTGGTTCTAACACACCAGGACTGGTGGCAGGAAGGATTTACAGGTTTTTTATGCCCCTGGTTCTAACACGCCAGGACTGGTGGCAGGAAGGATTTACAGGTTTTTTACACCCCTGGTTCTTACACAACAGGACTGGTGGCAGGAAGGATTTACAGGTTTTTTACACCCCTGGTTCTTACACAACAGGACTCGTGGCAGGAAGGATTTACAGGTTTTTTATGCCCCTGGTTCTAACACGCCAGGACTGGTGGCAGGAAGGATTTACAGGTTTTTTATGCCCCTGGTTCTAACACACCAGGACTGGTGGCAGGAAGGATTTACAGGTTTTTTACACCCCTGGTTCTTACACAACAGGACTGGTGGCAGGAAGGATTTACAGGTTTTTTACACCCCTGGTTCTAACACGCCAGGACTGGTGGCTGGAAGGATTTACAGGTTTTTTATGCCCCTGGTTCTAACACAACAGGACTGGTGGCAGGAAGGATTTACAGGTTTTTTACACTCCTGGTTCTAACACACAAGGGCTGGTGGCAGGAAGGATTTACAGGTTTTTTACACCCCTGGTTCTGACACACAAGGGCTGGTGGCAGGAAGGATTTACAGGTTTTTTACACCCCTGGTTCTAACACACAAGGGCTGGTGGCAGGAAGGATTTACAGGTTTTTTACACCCCTGGTTCTAACACACCAGGACTGGTGGCATGAAGGATTTACAGGTTTTTTACACCCCTGGTTCTTACACACCAGGACTCGTGGCAGGAAGGATTTACAGGTTTTTTACACCCCTGGTTCTTACACAACAGGACTCGTGGCAGGAAGGATTTACAGGTTTTTTATGCCCCTGGTTCTAACACGCCAGGACTGGTGGCAGGAAGGATTTACAGGTTTTTTACACCCCTGGTTCTTACACAACAGGACTGGTGGCAGGAAGGATTTACAGGTTTTTTATGCCCCTGGTTCTAACACACCAGGACTGGTGGCAGGAAGGATTTACAGGTTTTTTACACCCCTGGTTCTAACACACCAGGACTCGTGGCAGGAAGGATTTACAGGTTTTTTACGCCCCTGGTTCTAACACGCCAGGACTGGTGGCATGAAGGATTTACAGGTTTTTTATGCCCCTGGTTCTAACACACCAGGGCTGGTGGCATGAAGGATTTACAGGTTTTTTACACCCCTGGTTCTTACACAACAGGACTGGTGGCAGGAAGGATTTACAGGTTTTTTATGCCCCTGGTTCTAACACACCAGGACTGGTGGCAGGAAGGATTTACAGGTTTTTTACACCCCTGGTTCTTACACAACAGGACTCGTGGCAGGAAGGATTTACAGGTTTTTTATGCCCCTGGTTCTAACACACCAGGACTGGTGGCAGGAAGGATTTACAGGTTTTTTATGCCCCTGGTTCTAACACGCCAGGACTGGTGGCAGGAAGGATTTACAGGTTTTTTACACCCCTGGTTCTTACACAACAGGACTGGTGGCAGGAAGGATTTACAGGTTTTTTACACCCCTGGTTCTTACACAACAGGACTCGTGGCAGGAAGGATTTACAGGTTTTTTATGCCCCTGGTTCTAACACGCCAGGACTGGTGGCAGGAAGGATTTACAGGTTTTTTATGCCCCTGGTTCTAACACACCAGGACTGGTGGCAGGAAGGATTTACAGGTTTTTTACACCCCTGGTTCTTACACAACAGGACTGGTGGCAGGAAGGATTTACAGGTTTTTTACACCCCTGGTTCTAACACGCCAGGACTGGTGGCTGGAAGGATTTACAGGTTTTTTATGCCCCTGGTTCTAACACACCAGGACTGGTGGCAGGAAGGATTTACAGGTTTTTTACACCCCTGGTTCTAACACACCAGGACTGGTGGCAGGAAGGATTTACAGGTTTTTTACACCCCTGGTTCTAACACAAAAAGGCTGGTGGCAGGAAGGATTTACAGGTTTTTTACACCCCTGGTTCTAACACACCAGGGCTGGTGGCAGGAAGGATTTTTTTTTTTGCATGGTCATGGTTTCCTGCACACCAATTGCTGGTGGCATGGATGATCTTAGCCGCTCTAAGTTTGTTTTTAAGAATGTTCCAAAGACTTCAGAATTAGCACTGACTCTGAAAAAATCTTAACGCTTCCTAGCAAACTAAGTGCTGAAAAGATTGTTTTTCTGTAGCCCAGCTCTGGACTGTGTGTCAGTTTGTTATGCATTCTCTGAACATTATATTTCTTCACTAAACAAAGTTTATGTTTCTGTCGGAGTTTTCTGAACCTGTTTCCCTCAATGAACCTATTTTCTGTCAGAGATTTCTGAACCTGTTTCCCTCAATGAACCTATTTTCTGTCAGAGATTTTCTGAACCTGTTTCCCTCAATGAGCCTATTTTCTGTCAGAGTTTTCTGAACCGGTTTCCCTCAATGAACCTATTTTCTGTCAGAGATTTCTGAACCTGTTTCCCTCAATGAACCTATTTTCTGTCAGAGATTTCTGAACCTGTTTCCCTCAATGAACCTATTTTCTGTCAGAGATTTCTGAACCTGTTTCCCTCAATGAACCTATTTTCTGTCGGAGATTTCTGAACCTGTTTCCCTCAATGAACCTATTTTCTGTCAGAGTTTTCTGAACCTGTTTCCTTCATGTTTTTTGTGTATTGTTTTTGTTTGTTTGTTTTGCATTTGTTGGCTGCACCTCCCCTGTTCACTGGTCAGTACCTGTGGGTTTTTACCTGAAGGACTTTTTGCTTTGCCATGTAGGCAGCCATACTTGTCTTTTCTGGGATGTGCTTGCTGGGTATATACATGTTGTTGTTTCCACAACCCACTGAAGGCCGACATGGATTACAGGATCTCTAACAATTACATGTGTATTGGATCTTCTTCACTGAGACATGGATTACAGGATCTCTAACAATTACATGTGTATTGGATCTTCTTCACTGAGACATGGATTACAGGATCTCTAACAATTACATGTGTATTGGATCTTCTTCACTGAGACATGGATTACAGGATCTCTAACAATTACATGTGTATTGGATCTTCTTCAGTGACCCTACATTCCTCATCTGGCAAGGCATTCAGCCAGTAAAAAAATCATTAGGCACCAAAACAGAGCTTACAACACCCAGATTATACTGACATGTACCACTGGAATGCAGATATTCTTTATCTACAACTAAAATATGATATTTAAAAACTTGACAATTTTTTTAGTCTGCTGTTTGTTTTTCTCCATAAGTCAGCTAATTCCTTTCTTTCTGATTTTCTTTTCCTCTAAACAAGTCTAATACAATGTAAAGTCTCCATATGTTCAACTGCTGAATATTGTGAGTCAGCTTCAATAATTACTTCCAATCAATGTCCATGTGGATTCAGTCTCCACTCCATGGGGAGGATGGGGGGGGGGGGGACACTCTGGCTCCAGAACTGTGCGATTATTATCGCCAGTAGGGGGCTTAGTGGGTCGTGTCCTGAGCATGTTAATCAGAACAGGCACTACTGAGCACCACTGAAGTAACTCAGCAGCAGTGCAGGGTCTCCTCTGGTGTGTGGCCTCCTGATGACCTAACACTGATGGTTGCCTGTGGGCTGCTGACTACTGTGTGTGAGTGTGACTGCAACAGATGGACCATGGTGTGGCTGTGTATGTGGAACTTGCAGTGAGCGGCATAATGCCAATATAACACAGCCGATGATGGGACAGAAAATATTCCATGTGGGTTAATCAAGTTTTTTTTTTGTGTGTGTTTTTTTTCATTTTAATAAAGTAGTGAATAGTTCGTATGACCACATGGAGCACCCTTTCCCTAAACACTTAGTCCTTCTGTTTTAAGGTAAACATTCAATTCATTCGAAAATCCCACACCCATGTTATCATTAGCTCAGACGGAGCCATCTGGATAATGATGATAGTACTTTACATAAATTTTGGATCAAACATTCAGATACAAAGACATTTGTGAGCAGCATACACTTTGCACGCATAAAGAACCCAAGCCAACAAAGGATTGTCCATGGCAAAATTCTGTAGCACAGGCCACTTTGGAAGAAAGATACACACGGAGACAGAACAGATAAGAACAAAGAAACAAAGGCCAGTTGCTCTGCCAAGGGAGAAGTGACAAATTTCACACAGACAACATGCTGTCACACACACACACACACACACACACACATATATATTTCTCTCAGTTTTGTAAAATGGATTTCTAAGGATGCCTTAGTTCATTCTCAAGGTATTACTGATGTACATATGAATTGAGGAAAAACTTCTGCTGTGATATTTGATTATATATATATATATACAGAAATAGTTTATATATATATATATATATATATATATATATATATATATATATATATATACTATTTCTGTCATAAATGTTGCAATTATTTTCAGATACACTATTTTTCTGACTTTTCTTCACTTGGAAAAATGACATCCCATTTTGAGTTGTGGAGCTATATAACTCAGCAGATCAGTCACTGACCTGGTCATTGCCAAGTGTTTCACTGTTGCCAGCTGTCTTCTCTTGTTCACATACAGTGAACTGGATGTGTTCTGTCAATTTCTTGGTGTGAACAGAAACTCTAAAGGCAAGCTTTACAGCGTTACTGGTTTCAGCTTTGACACTTTTCCAGACAGCATTCAGGTTCTGGGAAATTCTGGCCACATGTCAACTCTGATGAAACTAAAGCATTTGCAAGAGTAACAGTCTTGGCATTTGTGTGTGTGTGTGTGTGTGTGTGTGTGTGTGTATGTGTGTGTGTGTGTGTGGGTTTGTGTGTTGGTGTTTGTATGCGTGATGGTATGTGCACGCTTGCACATGTGTGTGTGTGTGTATGTGCGCACGCGCGCATGTCTATGTGTGTGTGTGTGTGTGTGTGTGTGTGTTGTGTTGTGTGTGTGTGTGTGTGTGTGTGTGTGTGTGAGTGAATGTGTGTGTGTGTGTATGCGCGCACACGTGCGTGCGTGTGTGTGTGTGTGTGTGTAAAAGAGGGTGGAGGAGGAAGGTCCAGGGGTGGGTGATGTTGGAAGGCACCACGGATGTGGCAGTGATGTTAACTTTGGCAAGAAATGTGTGTCATGTATTCCACTTTTCTCTCCACCTCTGTTGTCAGTTGCACAAGCATGTGCATCTGCATACATGTCTGCTGACTTGTGGCTGTGTGTGTGCACTGGCTGTGTCCTATGATATTTCCAATCCAAAAGATCACTCACACTCCTGCTGGCTCACATCTCAGCCTCCACCATGGATCACACCACCCCCTCCCCCCAACCCCATGGATCACACCACCACCACCACCACCCTCCACCATGGATCACACCACCCCCTCCTCCCTCCCTCCCCATGGATCACACCCCCCCTCCTCCCTCCCTCCCCCCATGGATCACACCACCCCCTCCTCCCTCCCTCCCCATGGATCACACACCCCCTCCCCCCCCCATGGATCACACACCCCCTCCTCCCCCCCCCATGGATCACACACCCCCTCCTCCCTCCCCCCCATGGATCCCACCATCCCCCTCCTCCCTCCCCCCCATGGATCACACCATCCCCCTCCTCCCTCCCCCCCCACCATGGATCCCACCATCCCCCTCCTCCCTCCCCCCATGGATCACACCATGCCCCTCCTCCCTCCCTCCCCCCCCACCATGGATCACACCATCTCCCTCCCCCCCATGGATCACACCATCCCCCTCCTCCCTCCCCCCCATGGATCACACCATCCCCCTCCTCCCTCCCTCCCCCCCATGGATCACACCATCCCCCTCCTCCCTCCCCCCCCCCCACCATGGATCACACCATCCCCCTCCTCCCTCCCCCCCATGGATCACACCATCCCCCTCCTCCCTCCCCCCCCATGGATCACACCATCCCCCTCCTCCCTCCATCCCCCACCATGGATCACACCATCCCCCTCCTCCCTCCCTCCCCCCCCATGGATCACACCATCCCCTCCTCCCTCCCTCCCCCCCCCATGGATCACACCACCCCCCTCCTCCCTCCCTCCCCATGGATCACACACCCCCTCCCCCCCCATGGATCACACACCCCCTCCTCCCCCCCATGGATCACACACCCCCTCCTCCCTCCCCCCCCCACCATGGATCACACCATCCCCCTCCTCCCTCCCCCCATGGATCACACCATGCCCCTCCTCCCTCCCTCCCCCCCCACCATGGATCACACCATCTCCCTCCCCCCCATGGATCACACCATCCCCCTCCTCCCTCCCCCCCATGGATCACACCATCCCCCTCCTCCCTCCCCCCCCCATGGATCACACCATCCCCTTCCTCCCTCCCTCCCCCCCATGGATCACACCATCCCCCTCCTCCCTCCCCCCCATGGATCACACCATCCCCCTCCTCCCTCCCCCCCACCATGGATTACACCATCTCCCTCCCCCCCATGGATCACACCATCCCCCTCCTCCCTCCCCCCCATGGATCACACCATCTCCCTCCCCCCCCATGGATCACACCACCCCCCTCCTCCCTCCCCCCATGGATCACACCCCCCCCTCCTCCCTCCCTCCCCCCCACCATGGATCACACCACCTCCCTCCCCCCCATGGATCACACCATCCCCCTCCTCCCTCCCTCCCCCCCATGGATCACACCATCCCCCTCCTCCCTCCCTCCCCCCCATGGATCACACCATCCCCCTCCTCCCTCCCTCCCCCCCATGGATCACACCATCCCCCCTCCTCCCTCCCTCCCCCCATGGATCACACCATCCCCCTCCTCCCTCCCTCCCCCCCATGGATCACACCATCCCCCTCCTCCCTCCCCCCCACCATGGATCACACAATCTCCCTCCTCCCTCCCCCCCCCATGGATCACACCACCACCCTCCTCCCTCCCCCCCACCATGGATCACACCATCTCCCTCCCCCCCTATGGATCACACCATCCCCCTCCTCCCTCCCCCCCCCATGGATCACACCACCCCCCTCCTCCCTCCCCCCCACCATGGATCACACCATCTCCCTCCCCCCCATGGATCACACCATCCCCCTCCTCCCTCCCTCCCCCCCATGGATCACACCATCCCCCTCCTCCCTCCCCCTCCATGGATCACACCATCCCCCTCCTCCCTCTCCCCCGCCCAACACAGAACACACCATCTCCCCCCTACTCCCCCCCCCCCCCCTCATTCCCCACCCCTACTTGGATCACACTCCCCTTCTTTATCCCCTCCCCATCTCACCCCCCTCTTTACTTGGATCACACCATCCCCCCCCCCCCTTATCCCCCTCTTTACTTGGATCACACCATCCCCCCCCCTTATCCCCCTCTTTACTTGGATCACACCATTCCCCCCCCCCCCCCCATCCCCCTCTTTACTTGGATCACACCATTCCCCCCCCCCCCCCTCTTTACTTGGATCACACCATCCCCCCCCCCCCTATCCCCCTCTTTACTTGGATCACACCCATCCCCCCCCCCTTATCCCCCTCTTTACTTGGATCACACCATCCCCCCCCCCCCCCCCATCCCCCTCTTTACTTGGATCACACACCCCCCATCCCCCTCTTCACACCCCCCCCCTTATCCACCCCTCTTTACTTGGATCACACCATCCCCCCCATCCCCCTCTTTACTTGGATCACACACACCCCATCCCCCTCTTCACACCCTCCCCCCCTTATCCACCCCTCTTTACTTGGATCACACCATCCCCCCCCATCCCCCTCTTTACTTGGATCACACACACCCCATCCCCCTCTTCACACACCCCCCCCCCCTTATCCACCCCTCTTTACTTGGATCACACCATCCCTCCCCCCATCCCCCTCTTTACTTGGATCACACCATTCCCCCCCCCCCCATCCCCCTCTTTACTTGGATCACACCATTCCCCCCCCCCATCCCCCTCTTTACTTGGATCACACCATTCCCCCCCCCCATCCCCCTCTTTACTTGGATCACACACACACACCCTTATCCCCCTCTTCACCCCCCCCCCCCTTATCCACCCCTCTTTACTTGGATCACACAATCCCCCCCTTTATCCCCCTCTTGGATTACACCATCACCCCCCTTATCCCCCTCTTTACTTGGATCACACCATCATCCCCATTACCCCCCCCCCCCCCACACACACACACACACACATTACTTGGATCACACCACCCCACCTATCCCCCTCTTTACTTGGATCACACCACCCCACCTATCCCCCTCTTTACTTGGATCACACCACCCCACCTATCCCCCTCTTTACTTGGATCACACCACCCCACCTATCCCCCTCTTTACTTGGATCACACCATCACCGCCCCCCCACCCCTTATCCCCCTCTTTACTTGGATCACACCATCACCCCCCCCTTTATCCCCCTCCCCTACTTGAATCACACCCTCCTCCTCCCCCACCCACCCAGAACACGATCACAACATCCCCCCTGTCTCCCACAACATTCCCTTGCTCTCTCCACCCCCTCCATACTCCCCCTGTCTGCTTTTTTTGACATCCACCTGTTCCCTACAAAGCATCAGTCTCTCAGCAGTTGTGTTTGGCACACGCGCGCGCACACACGCGCACAAAGTGGGATTTTTTTTTTAAAAAAAGAAAGAAAAGAGGATGAGCTGTTCACAGATCTATGTCTGCATGATTCAGACACCAACCAACAAAACATTCCAGTCATCTGGCAGGTAAGCCACCACCGGTGGCAGGTAAACCAAAGAGAGAGGATCCACCCCCTGGCACAAACACCACAACCACACGGGTTTGAAACCTGCAGGGTAAACTTAAGTTCTGCTTGTGTTGACTGCTGCACTGAACTTAAGTTCTGCTTGTGTTGACTGCTGCACTGAACTTAAGTTCTGCTTGTGTTGACTGCTGCACTGAACTTAAGTTCTGCTTGTGTTGACTGCTGCCCTGTCAGACTGGGGCTTGTGTTGACTGCTGCACTGAACTTAAGTTCTGCTTGTGTTGACTGCTGCACTGTCAGACTGGGGCTTGTGTTGACTGCTGCACTGAACTTAAGTTCTGCTTGTGTTGACTGCTGCACTGAACTTAAGTTCTGCTTGTGTTGACTGCTGCACTGTCAGACTGGGGCTACAGACTGCTTCGTCACTGCAACTTGGCAACTCGCTTTTACCACCCCACCCCAACCACACCCCTTCCTGCTCCCCTCCCCTCCCCACATGTCATGCTGCACCTGTTCATGTCATCACTGCTGCAGGGGAGAGGGTAGGGGGATGTGTGGGGCATAGAGGATGGTGATGGTGGTAAAGAGTGGCCTGTCAGTGTTTTCCTGCTCCCTGTCTGTTGTCAGTAAATCAGGTCAGTGGACCGCTATAACCCCCCCCCTTCCTCCCCCCCCCCCACACTCCCCCGTTCCTTCTTCATCGCTGCCCTAGTTTTCTGTCTTCCTCTACCTGTTGCTTTGTTGTTGTTTTCAACCCCCCTGCTGTTAACAAGTGCTCCGTTTGAGGGCTCGCGTTTCGTTTGAGACACCCCCTCTTCTCTCCGTGTGTGTGTGTGTGTGTGTGTGTGTTGGGGCCCGAAGTTGGACTGTTTTGATCGTACATGTACCCTGCGGGCCCTTCACTCTCACAACCCCCCCCCCCCCCCCCCCGGCAAAAGCCCGACGTTTTCTGGTTGACATTCCACCACCAGCAGACCTCAGGGAAGTGTCCATCTTGCAGTTGCAAGACACAACAGTCTTGGCATCTTGTGTGTGTGTGTGTGTGTGTCTGTGTGTGCACACGCGCCCATTCCTCCCTCCCTCCCCTTCAGTGTAGCCATGGTTGTAGCCTACCTCTCTCCCTCCCCTTCAGTGTAGCCATGGCTGTAGTCCATCCCTCTCTCCCTCCCCTTCAGTGTAGCCATGGCTGTAGTCCATCCCTCTCTCCCTCCCCTTCAGTGTAGCCATGGTTGTAGTCCATCCCTCTCTCCCTCCCCTTCAGTGTAGCCATGATTGCAGTCCATCCCTCTCTCCCTCCCCTTCAGTGTAGCCATGGTTGTAGCCTACCTCTCTCCCCCTCCCCTTCACTGTAGCCATGGTTGTAGCCTACCTCTCTCTCCCTCCCCTTCAGTGTAGCCATGGTTGTAGCCTACCTCTCTCCCTCCCCTTCACTGTAGCCATGGTTGTAGCCTACCTCTCTCTCCCTCCCCTTCAGTGTAGCCATGGTTGTAGCCTACCTCTCTCCCTCCCCTTCAGTGTAGCCATGGTTGTAGCCTACCTCTCTCCCCCTCCCCTTCACTGTAGCCATGGTTGTAGCCTACCTCTCTCTCCCTCCCCTTCACTGTAGCCATGGTTGTAGCCTACCTCTCTCCCCCTCCCCTTCACTGTAGCCATGGTTGTAGCCTTCCTCTCTCTCCCTCCCCTTAAGTGTAGCCATGGTTGTAGTCCATCCCTCTCCCCCTCCCCTTCACTGTAGCCATGGTTGTAGCCTACCTCTCTCTCCCTCCCCTTCAGTGTAGCCATGGTTGTAGCCTACCTCTCTCCCTCCCCTTCAGTGTAGCCATGGTTGTAGCCTACCTCTCTCCCCTCCCCTTCACTGTAGCCATGGTTGTAGCCTTCCTCTCTCTCCCTCCCCTTCACTGTAGCCATGGTTGTAGTCCATCCCTCTCTCCCTCCCCTTCAGTGTAGCCATGGTTGTAGCCTACCTCTCTCCCTCCCCTTCAGTGTAGCCATGGTTGTAGCCTACCTCTCTCTCCCTCCCCTTCAGTGTAGCCATGGTTGTAGCCTACCTCTCTCTCCCTCCCCTTAAGTGTAGCCATGGTTGTAGTCCATCCCTCTCTCCCTCCCCTTCAGTGTAGCCATGGTTGTAGCCTTCCTCTCTCTCCCTCCCCTTCACTGTAGCCATGGTTGTAGCCTACCTCTCTCTCCCTCCCCTTCAGTGTAGCCATGGTTGTAGCCTACCTCTCTCTCCCTCCCCTTCACTGTAGCCATGGTTGTAGTCCATCCCTCTCTCCCTCCCCTTCAGTGTAGCCATGGTTGTAGTCCATCCCTCTCTCCCTCCCCTTCAGTGTAGCCATGGTTGTAGTCCATCCCTCTCTCCCTCCCCTTCAGTGTAGCCATGGTTGTAGCCTTCCTCTCTCCCCCTCCCCTTCAGTGTAGCCATGATTGTAGCCCATTCCTCCCCCCCCCTTCAGTGTAGCCATGGTTGTAGCCTACCTCTCTCTCCCTCCCCTTCAGTGTAGCCATGGTTGTAGCCTACCTCTCTTTCCCTCCCCTTCAGTGTAGCCATGGTTGTAGCCCACCCCTTTTCCTACCCCCACCCCCATCTCACACACACACACCATCACACACCCGAGCGCGCGCACGCACGCACACACACACTGTTCCAGCCGAACACTCTCCCTGCCCCTGGCTGAGAACTGGCAGAACAAAGGTCTCAGGGGTGTGCTAGGGTGGGTGGGAGGCCGGAGGGAGAGTGGGGATGGAGGTGGGGTGGGGGCTGCGTGGTGGCCATTTTGGCAGCAGTTCAACTCTGCTCTCACATGTGCTGTTGTGTGCCATGGCCTTGACCTTGGCGGGGAGAGGACGGTGGAGGGAGGGAAGGGAGGGAGGTGGTGCAGTGGCTGAGAGACAGACAGACAGCACACAGTAGTGTTGCAGTCAGCGTCTGCTCGCTCCCCCCCCCCCCATCCCCCCACCCACCCCTCCCTGTCTGATATTGAGCACGTGCCGTCTGTCAGAGGCAGTGCCAGGTGTGTTCCCTCCCTTTGTTCCCTGTGATCGATGATACAGTTTCTTGTTCACACTGCGCTCTTGCCTCTTTTTCTTCGCCGGACGTGATGGCTATTGTTCTGGTGTCAACATTCCTGTCACAGGCTGACGGCTGTCCCAGCCCGTTCTGATGTTTCTCAAGACGCATGTCTCTCTCCAGCTATCACCTCTCTCCCTCTCCACATATCACACCTATCCTGTCAGTTCAGCTATCAAAACCGGCCTCTCTCTCTCTCCAGATATCACACTTGTCTCTCTCCAGCTGTCACCCCGCCTCTCATTCTCACTCTCCAGCTATCACACCTGTCTGACGACTCTCCAGCTATCACACCCGTCTTTCCTGCTTATCACACGTGTCAGTCTTTCCATCTATGCCATGTCTCTCTCCAGCTATCACACGTCTCTCTCCAGCTATCACACTTCCATCTCTCCCTTTCCAATACCCCACCTGTATCTCTCTTCAGCTATCACACCTCTCTCTACATATCAAACCTCTCTCTCATTTTCTCCAGCTATCACATCCCCCATATCTCCAGCTTTCACCTCTCTCTCTTGCTATTGCACATCTCCCTCCAGCTATCACTATTACCTCTGTCTGGTGATCAGACCTGTCAATACCTCCAGCTATCACTATTACCTCTGTCTCTGGTGATCAGACCTGTCAATCCCTCCAGCTATCACTGTTACCTCTGTCTGGTGATCAGACCTGTCAATACCTCCAGCTATCACTATTACCTCTGTCTCTGGTGATCAGACCTGTCAATCCCTCCAGCTATCACTTACCTCTGTCTCTGGTGATCAGACCTGTCAATCTCTCCAGCTATCACTATTACCTCTATCTCTGGTGATCAGACCTGTCAATCTCTCCAGCTATCACACCTGTCTGTCTGTCTCTGACAGCTACCACACCTCTCTCTCTCCAGCTATCACACCTGCCTCTCCAGTTATCACCTTTCTCTCTCTCTCTCTCTCTAGCTATAACACCTGTCTCCAGCTGTCACATCTCTGTCTCCAGCTATCACACCTGTCATTCTCTTGTGATCAGACCTGTTGCTCTCTCCACCTATCACAACTGCCTCTCTCCAGCTATCACACCTCTCTCTATATATCAAACATCTCTCTCCCATATCTCCTTCTCCAGCTATCACACCTCTCTCTACATATCAAACATCTCTCTCTCCCATATCTCCTTCTCCAGCTATCACACCTCTCTCTACATATCAAACATCTCTCTCCCATATCTCCTTCTCCAGCTATCACACCTCTCTCTACATATCAAACATCTCTCTCTCCCATATCTCCTTCTCCAGCTATCACACCTCTCTCTACATATCAAACACCTCTCTCCCATATCTCCTTCTCCAGCTATCACACCTCTCTCTACATATCAAACATCTCTCTCCCATATCTCCTTCTCCAGCTATCACACCTCTCTCTACATATCAAACATCTCTCTCTCCCATATCTCCTTCTCCAGCTATCACACCTCTCTCTACATATCAAACATCTCTCTCCCATATCTCCTTCTCCAGCTATCACACCTCTCTCTACATATCAAACATCTCTCTCCCATATCTCCTTCTCCAGCTATCACACCTCTCTCTACATATCAAACATCTCTCTCCCATATCTCTTTCTCCAGCTATCACACCTCTCTCTACATATCAAACATCTCTCTCCCACATCTCCTTCTCCAGCTATCACACCTCTCTCTACATATCAAACATCTCTCTCCCACATCTCCTTCTCCAGCTATACTGTGACCGTCTCTTCTATCAAACATCTCTCTCCCACATCTCTTTCTCCAGCTATCACACCTCTCTCTACATATCAAACATCTCTCTCCCACATCTCCTTCTCCAGCTATCACACCTCTCTCTACATATCAAACATCTCTCTCCCACATCTCCTTCTCCAGCTATACTGTGACCGGTCTCACTCCCTCTCATGCCAGCTGTCCCACTTCTCTCTCTCCAGCTACAACACCTGCCTCTCTCTCTCCAGCTACAACACCTGCCTCTCTCTCTCCAGCTACAACACCTGCCTCTCTCTCTCAGCTATCACACCAACCTCTTTCTTTCTCTCTATCACACTTGTCTCTCCACTTACACACCTGTCTCTCCAGCTATAAAGCCTCTCTCTCCAGCTAAAGCACCCCCCTCTCTCCAGCTATCACACCTGTCTCTCTCAAGTTACCGCCTCTATCACACCTGTCTCCCCAGGTATCACATCTGTCTCTCCAGCTAAAACACCTGTCCCTTTTTCTCTCCAACATTCTAATCTCGATCTCTCCCTCTTTTTTCCATTGTACAGCCAATATCAACATGCTGGTAAATGTTCATATCTGTTGTTATGGTTGTTATGTCCAATGCTCTAACCACTCAGTTATTATGAGTTTGGTTACTGTTGTCACATATGACTTTTTTTCTTTTCTGCTATTTTGCTTGTCGATTCTGGTTGCTTTCTCAGATTCAATAGTTTTTCCCCTCCCTCTTAAAAGCAACACACATACTTTGTATTATTATTTGAAAATATTCGCATAATAATAGAAACACGTACGTGTATACAAGTAGGCACACATGCACGCGCGAGCACACACGCGTTGTGACAACATGCAGTCGAGTCGGCGACACACACACTGACTCGGAAGAAAGGAGAGGAGGAGGAAATGCTTGCCAAACAATGTGATAACGGTATCTCTCCAATCTAATGTGAAATTCATCTGATTACACTGAGAGACGGATACATGTTACGGCTGCCTCTCTCGCGGCTCTGCGTTGTAGCGAACACACTGGATCAACTCGGGGACCCCCGGAACGAGAATAGTCAGACATGCCGATACAAATGAACATGGCCACTTACCTCATCGTAAGAAACCTTTTCAACCTGATGGCAGTGCAGAATGGTTTGGACAAAGTGCTTATCCCGCCCACAAAAAGGCGGACGTGGGCCCAGACACAGTAGCCATGCCTTCACACGAGCAGACGTCTAGCCTCACAAACTGACTGCCACTGGGAATCAACATAAACACACCAGTCATGTGATCAACCAAGGGGCGCCACTCTCTTCACTTCCCTTGTTCGTGCGACTTTCAGTTTCACACCCTCACTCGTCAGTCGAGAGTTCTGGGTGTATTCAGAGTTCCGAGTGTACCCAGAGTCATGTGTTTTGAGAGTTGTGGAACATATATGGTTTGGTTAAATCCTAAGAGAGGGGCGTAAAATCAGCCATGGTATGAGGTGCTGAGACATAGACATATTTATCTGAGGCTGTGACAAGCAACCACTATTTTATTATTATTATTTTAAAGGGACTTGCTTCTGGAAGTGGGGCCTGGACCCTTCCGGCCGAACCGGGGGTTTTGATGGTCTTAACCCAGGGTAGACAGTTTCCCTTAGGTCTTTCTTTGACTTTTATTTCTGATAGGTACATGCGTCCTCCTAGTTCCGTCTATATCACCAGAAGTGGCGTCTGCGACGAACACTACTAGATCCAGATCCAGATCATCTCAGTGTGCTAAGAGGTGTCAGAACAGCACGAAGGCGGTGACATGCTGTAAGCTCTTCCTTCAGTATAGTGACGACAATCACGTACCGATTATTCTATCACGGGGGGATCAGCAGGAAAAGACACTAACTCTAGTAGTTGTAGTAGTAGTAGTAGTATAGGGACTGGCAAGTCATCTGCCTATACATCTCGGCCATTTGTGTCCCCATCGAATCTTCATCTTCACTTCTTCCATTTTATTTAATTTATTTATTTTCTTCTTTTGTTTGGTGTTGTTGGGCAGGGTACACAAGTACACTTCTGCAAGAAACTTTGTTTCATTCTTCATAATAATAAAAAAAATTCTTTTAAGATGGTGTTGGTGTCAAGATTTTTTAACGTGTTAGTATTTTGTGCAAGTTTAACTTCAGTTGGTAATGCATTCCATATTTGTGCAATTCGGTTTGCCAATGAAATTTTTCTGATGTTGGTGTTGCAGTGTTCTAAACAAATTTTCTTTACTGATTTCCTTGTACTATCATAGTCTGACATTCTAAAGATATGTCTTGCATTTACATCATTTATGTTATTTAATATCTTATAAGTTTCAATCAAATCTCCTCTTACTCTTCTACCTTTTATTGAGTGTAGATTTAAGTATGTAAGTCTTTGGTGATAACTCATATTCTTGCATTCTTTTAATAATTTCGTTGCTCTTCTTTGGACCCTTTATAATGCTATAGATTGTCTCTTAAGGTATGGGTGCCACACAATATTACCATATTCTACATGCGATCTAACTTGTGCTTTATATAGACTGAGAAATATATTTTATTTAAGTAATTGGAGGTTCTCTTAATTACACCAATCATTTGATTGGCTTTATTTATATTATCAATATGTGTATCAAAGGAAAGTTTATCGTCAAACATTATTCCTAGGTCTTTTTCACTATGGCATTTCTCAGTATTCTGTGTCGTGTTTTCTATTTTCATATGGTAATTGTTATTTGGATTTTTTTCCCCCTATGTGCATTACTTTACACTTTGAAACATTAAAATAAAGGTTCCATTTGACAGACCATTCTTGTAGTTTATATAAATCAGTTTGTAATGTGAGATTGTGTGCATCACCATAAATTTTAGTGTCATCTGCAAAAATTTTACACATACTTTGTATACAATCAGGAAGATCGTTTATATATATATTGTGAAAAGTACTGGTCCAAGAATACTGCCCTGTGGAATACCACTGATTACGTTTGCGCAAGTTGACTTTTTCTCTCCTATCTTAACTGATTGTGTTCTATCTGTTAAGAAGCTTCTTGTCCAGTTCAGTAAGTTACCAGTAATACCATACAAGGCTAATTTTAATCACAGTCTTTCGTGTGGGACAGAATCAAATGCTTTTTTGAAGTCTAAATAAATTTTGTCATTTTAGTTAGATCCTTGGTTACTTCTAATAGTTGCAATATACATGATCTTTTCTGTCTAAAGCCATGCTGACATTCTACATAAAGGTTATTTACTTTCATATGCGAAATCATTGCATCTCTAATGAAAGATTCTAAAATCTTACACACTATACATGTTAGGCTCACTGGTCTATAATTACCTGACTTTTTTCTGTTCTACATAATTTTTTTTTTTTAAATGGGGACGGGAGGGGGTGTGGGGGTGCACAGCTCCAGTCCGTCATTTATTTTCACTTTGATCCATGATCCATGCGCTAAGAATTAAAAGTATTACCTAAATCCTTTCTTTTTTCTTTCTTTTTTTTACTCTTTCGTTTCTCTTCATTTCCCATCCTCCTTTTCTCTTTCTGTGGTGGTGGTTCACGAGGAAAGAAAGAACAGAAAAAAAAAGTTATCATCTAGCAGCCACTGCGACACCTTCAATACAAAAGTGCTGAAGTATTGTTATCATCTAGCAGCCACTGCGACACCTTCAATACAAAAGTGCTGAAGTATTGTTATCATCTAGCAGCCACTGCGACACCTTCAATACAAAAGTGCCAAAGTATTGTTATCATCTAGCAGCCACTGCGACACCTTCAATACAAAAGTGCTGAAGTATTGTTATCATGTAGCAGCCACTGCGACACCTTCAATACAAAAGTGCTGAAGTATTGTTATCATCTAGCAGCCACTGCGACACCTTCAATACAAAAGTGCTGAAGTATTATCATGTAGCAGCCACTGCGACACCTTCAATACAAAAGTGCTGAAGTATTATCATGTAGCAGCCACTGCGACACCTTCAATACAAAAGTGCTGAAGTATTATCATGTAGCAGCCACTGCGACACCTTCAATACAAAAGTGCCGAAGTATTGACCACCACAGCTGGCAGGTGCCGTCCCAATTTGTTCTTGAGAGGAATCCTGTCTGTCTGCACTGTGTCCTACAGTAGATCGGGGACAGCTGTTCAGGGTGGGCTCATCGGTGTTGTAGCGATGGGGGTATGAGCTTCTGCTTCAGAGAGGGCATTTTTTAATTAAAAAATTTATTATTATTATCATTATTATTATGTTTACCTTGTCATGCTGCAGTTTGTATAGCATGAAGGTGGTGACATATATCGAGGAACCTTCAGTGTGCCTTCCGCATGAAGGTGGTGACATATATCGAGGAACCTTCAGTGTGCCTCCCGTCACAGGGACGTGATCTAGGGAAGAGTACTTGTTTCAAAACACTAATGTATGCTACGGTGTCACGGGATGATCTCATCAGCATGATACACTTGCAGCATCACTGAGGCGCAAACTGCTGGGCAGTTCAGCAACAACAGGAACCAGCGGTTTCTTTTTTATTATAAAAATGTAATAATAATTCCAGAAAGTGGAGCTGAGTGCACCTTCCCCAAATCAGTAATGCGCAGAATGAAGCTCTGTGTGTGTGTTATAGTTCGTTAGTTCATAAAATGTGGTGGGTATTCATATTATAAGCTCTGTGTGTGTGTGTGTGTGTGTGTGTGTGTGATAGTTCATTAGTTCATAAACTGTGGTGGGTATTCATATTATAAGCTGACTTTTAGTGTTTAGTGTTGTACATAATCTGTACACTGTCTGCCAGTTCACTGTGCATCCATTGTGCTTTTTCACTGCGAGTGATATCAGACATGGTTATTTGGCAGATAAGGTGGATTTGGGGGTTGGTGGTGTAAATAGGTAAGGGGGATTTGGAATTGGTGGTGTAAATAGGTGTGGGGGATTTGGGGGTTGGTGGTGTAAATAGGTAAGGGGGATTTGGGGGTTGGTGGTGTAAATAGGTAAGGGGGATTTGGAATTGGTGGTGTAAATAGGTAAGGGGGATTTGGGGGTTGGTGGTGTAAATAGGTAAGGGGGATTTGGAATTGGTGGTGTAAATAGGTGTGGGGGATTTGGGGGTTGGTGGTGTAAATAGGTAAGGGGGATTTGGGGGTTGTTGGTGTAAATAGGTAAGGGGGGTTTGGGGGTTGGTGGTGTAAATGGCATAGAGGTAACGCGTCCGCCTAGGAAGCGAGAGAATCTGAGCGCGCTGGTTCGATTCACGGCTCAGCCGCCGATATTTTCTCCCCCTCCACTAGACCTTGAGTGGTGGTCTGGACGCTTAGTCATTCGGATGAGACGAAAAACCGAGGTCCCGTGTGCTAGCATGCACTTAGCGCACGTAAAAGATCCCACGACAACAAAAGGGTTGTTCCTGGCAAAATTCTGTAGAAAAATCCACTTCGATAGGAAAAAAACAAATAAAACTGCACGCAGGAAAAAAGAAAAGAAAAAAGGGTGGCGCTGTAGTGTAGCGACGTGCTCTCCCCGGGGAGAGCAGCCCGAATTTCACACAGAGGAATCTGCTGTGATAAAAAGAGAAATACAAATAGGTGTGGGGGATTTGGGGATTGGTGGTGTAAATAGGTAAGGGGGATTTGGGGGTTGGTGGTGTAAATAGGTAAGGGGGATTTGGGGGTTGGTGGTGTAAATAGGTAAGGGGGATTTGGGGGTTGGTGGTGTAAATAGGTAAGGGGGATTTGGGGGTTGGTGGTGTAAATAGGTGTGGGGGATTTGGGGGTTGGTGGTGTAAATAGGTAAGGGGGATTTGGGGGTTGGTGGTGTAAATAGGTAAGGGGGATTTGGGGGTTGGAGGTGTAAATAGGTAAAGGGGATTTGGGGGTTGGTGGTGTAAATAGGTAAGGGGGATTTGGGGGTTGGTGGTGTAAATAGGTAAGGGGGATTTGGGGGTTGGTGGTGTAAATAGGTAAATGGGATTTGGAATTGGTGGTGTAAGTAGGTAAGGGGGATTTGGAATTGGTGGTGTAAATAGGTAAATGGGATTTGGAATTGGTGGTGTAAGTAGGTAAGGGGGATTTGGAATTGGTGGTGTAAGTAGGTAAGGGGGATTTGGAATTGGTGGTGTAAATAGGTAAGGGGGATTTGGAATTGGTGGTGTAAATAGGTAAATGGGATTTGGAATTGGTGGTGTAAGTAGGTAAGAGGGATTTGGAATTGGTGGTGTAAGTAGGTAAGGGGGATTTGGAATTGGTGGTGTAAATAGGTAAAGGGGATTTGGAATTGGTGGTGTAAGTAGGTAAGGGGGATTTGGAATTGGTGGTGTAAATAGGTAAGGGGGATTTGGAATTGGTGGTGTAAGTAGGTAAGGGGGATTTGGGGGCTGGTGGTGTAAATAGGTAAGGGGGATTTGGAATTGGTGGTGTAAATAGGTAAGGGGGATTTGGAATTGGTGGTGTAAATAGGTAGGGAGGATTTGGAATTGGTGGTGTAAATAGGTAAAGGGGATTTGGAATTGGTGGTGTAAGTAGGTAAGGGGGATTTGGAATTGGTGGTGTAAATAGGTAAGGGGGATTTGGGGGTTGGTGGTGTAAATAGGTAAAGGGGATTTGGAATTGGTGGTGTAAATAGGTGTGGGGGATTTGGGGGTTGGTGGTGTAAATAGGTAAGGGGGATTTGGAATTGGTGGTGTAAATAGGTAAGGGGGATTTGGAATTGGTGGTGTAAATAGGTAGGGAGGATTTGGAATTAGTGGTGTAAATAGGTAAGGGGGATTTGGAATTGGTGGTGTAAATAGGTAAGGGGGATTTGGAATTGGTGATGTAAATAGGTAGGGAGGATTTGGAATTAGTGGTGTAAATAGGTAAGGGGGATTTGGAATTGGTGGTGTAAATAGGTAAATGGGATTTGGAATTGGTGGTGTAAGTAGGTAAGGGGGATTTGGAATTGGTGGTGTAAGTAGGTAAGGGGGATTTGGAATTGGTGGTGTAAATAGGTAAGGGGGATTTGGAATTGGTGGTGTAAATAGGTAAGGGGGATTTGGAATTGGTGGTGTAAATAGGTAAGGGGGATTTGGAATTGGTGGTGTAAGTAGGTAAGGGGGATTTGGAATTGGTGGTGTAAATAGGTAAGGGGGATTTGGAATTGGTGGTGTAAATAGGTAGGGAGGATTTGGAATTAGTGGTGTAAATAGGTAAGGGGGATTTGGAATTGGTGGTGTAAATAGGTAAGGGGGATTTGGAATTGGTGGTATGATGAGGAATGGGATGTGGGAGTGGGCACTACCAAGTTGGTGGCTGTTCATGCAGCACACACATGTGTGATGATCGGTGATTACTTTATTATTATTGATTTAATGTGAGGTGTGCATGCCAGCACACCTGTGTGTCATGACTTGTGGTTGCTTTATCATTTGTTCCATTTAATGAGGAAAACATGTCAGCACACCTGTGTGTCATGACTTGTGGTTGCTTTATCATTTGTTCCCTTTAATGAGGTAAACATGCCAGCACACCTGTGTGTCATGACTTGTGGTTGCTTTATCATTTGTTCCATTTAATGAGGTAAACATGTCAGCACACCTGTGTGTCATGACTTGTGGTTGCTTTATCATTTGTTCCATTTAATGAGGTAAACATGTCAGCACACCTGTGTGTCATGACTTGTGGTTGCTTTATCATTTGTTCCATTTAATGAGGTAAACATGTCAGCACACCTGTGTGTCATGACTTGTGGTTGCTTTATCATTTGTTCCCTTTAATGAGGTAAAAATGCCAGCACACCTGTGTGTCATGACTTGTGGTTGCTTTATCATTTGTTCCCTTTAATGAGGTAAACATGCCAGCACACCTGTGTGTCATGACTTGTGGTTGCTTTGTTGTTGTTTTTTCCATTAGATGTGACTGTTTCATAATATCCATTAGATGTGACTGTTTCATAATATCCATTAGATGTGACTGTTTCATAATATCCATTAAATGTGACTGCTTTCATAATATCCATTAGATGTGACTGTTTCATTATAATCCATTTAATGTGATCTAGATCAGACACAAGAGGGAAAGTAAACTCTGTAAGTATTTGCTTGTGGGACAGTAAAATATAAAAACAGAGATCAAAGATTAAAGTCAATGACTCAAAAATGTTTTGAACAGGGTGTTTTGAAAGCATTGGGGTTTACTGTTTTTGAGCATTGCAGGAAAGATTTGTTCGGTTTAATATTTTGTTCACAAATGCGTGTAATACTACTGGTTAATTTGTTTTTAAAGCTTGAATTTTCCATCAGCACAAGAGGGAATCTATTTTTCTGTTTTTGTGGAAATGTTTTTCATTTTGCTAACTGTGAAATTGTATTTTCTCAAATTCATGTATTTTTCATCATATTTTATACAGGAGCTTGAAAATGCTTTCAACCGTAGATTTCTATAAAACTGGATTATTTAATCATTTGTTTGTTTGTTTGTGTGTGTGTGTGTGTGTGTGTGTGTGTGTGTGTGTGTGTGTGAGAGAGAGAGAGAGAGAGAGAGAGAGAGAGAGAGATAGGGCATGTTGCACATTTTGTCCAGTTGTTATATATGTATACAGAAAATCAAATAAATTAAAGGTCCCGTAATCCATGTCAGTGTTTGGTGGGTTATGGAAACAAGAACATACGCAGCATGCACACATCTACATTCTGGGGTAAAAGCGGTTACACACATAAAAACCCACTGGAACATACAATACATATAAAAAAACATACACTCAAAACCCACTGGAACAACAATACATATAAAAATGATGGACTGACATGTGTTGAACAGAGACTACACACACTGAGAGTCAGTACTGGTAATGATGAATTGACATGTCGTGTTGTACAGAGTCTGTTGATACACACTGTGACTCAGTATTGGTAATGATCGACATGTCATGTTGTACAGTCTGTTGATACACACTGTGACTCAGTATTGGTAATGATCGACATGTCGTGTTGTACAGAGTCTGTTGATACACACTGTGACTCAGTATTGGTAATGATCGACATGTCATGTTGTACAGTCTGTTGATACACACTGTGACTCAGTATTGGTAATGATCGACATGTCATGTTGTACAGTCTGTTGATACACACTGTGACTCAGTATTGGTAATGATCGACATGTCATGTTGTACAGTCTGTAGATACACACTGTGACTCAGTATTGGTAATGATCAATCGACATGTCATGTTGTACAGTCTGTAGATACACACTGTGACTCAGTATTGGTAATGATCGATCGACATGTCATGTTGTACAGTCTGTTGATACACACTGTGACTCAGTATTGGTAATGATTGATCGACATGTCATGTTGTACAGTCTGTTGATACACACTGTGACTCAGTATTGGTAATGATCGACATGTCATGTTGTACAGTCTGTTGATACACACTGTGACTCAGTATTGGTAATGATCGATCGACATGTCATGTTGTACAGTCTGTTGATACACACTGTGACTCAGTATTGGTAATGATCGACATGTCATGTTGTACAGTCTGTAGATACACACTGTGACTCAGTATTGGTAATGATCTACATGTCATGTTGTACAGTCTGTTGATACACACTGTGACTCAGTATTGGTAATGATCTACATGTCATGTTGTACAGTCTGTTGATACACACTGTGACTCAGTATTGGTAATGATCGACATGTCATGTTGTACAGTCTGTAGATACACACTGTGACTCAGTATTGGTAATGATCTACATGTCATGTTGTACAGTCTGTTGATACACACTGTGACTCAGTATTGGTAATGATCGATCAACATGTCATGTTGTACAGTCTGTTGATACACACTGTGACTCAGTATTGGTAATGATCGACATGTCATGTTGTACAGTCTGTAGATACACACTGTGACTCAGTATTGGTAATGATCTACATGTCATGTTGTACAGTCTGTTGATACACACTGTGACTCAGTATTGGTAATGATCGATCAACATGTCATGTTGTACAGTCTGTTGATACACACTGTGACTCAGTATTGGTAATGATCGACATGTCATGTTGTACAGTCTGTTGATACACACTGTGACTCAGTATTGGTAATGATCTACATGTCATGTTGTACAGTCTGTTGATACACACTGTGACTCAGTATTGGTAATGATCTACATGTCATGTTGTACAGTCTGTTGATACACACTGTGACTCAGTATTGGTAATGATCGATCGACATGTCATGTTGTACAGTCTGTTGATACACACTGTGACTCAGTATTGGTAATGATCTACATGTCATGTTGTACAGTCTGTAGATACACACTGTGACTCAGTATTGGTAATGATCGATCGACATGTCATGTTGTACAGTCTGTTGATACACACTGTGACTCAGTATTGGTAATGATCGACATGTCATGTTGTACAGTCTGTTGATACACACTGTGACTCAGTATTGGTAATGATCGATCGACATGTCATGTTGTACAGTCTGTTGATACACACTGTGACTCAGTATTGGTAATGATCAACATGTCATGTTGTACAGTCTGTTGATACACACTGTGACTCAGTATTGGTAATGATCGACATGTCATGTTGTACAGTCTGTTGATACACACTGTGACTCAGTATTGGTAATGATCGACATGTCATGTTGTACAGTCTGTAGATACACACTGTGACTCAGTATTGGTAATGATCGACATGTCATGTTGTACAGTCTGTAGATACACACTGTGACTCAGTATTGGTAATGATCGACATGTCATGTTGTACAGTCTGTAGATACACACTGTGACTCAGTATTGGTAATGATCGACATGTCATGTTGTACAGTCTGTAGATACACACTGTGACTCAGTATTGGTAATGATCGATCAACATGTCATGTTGTACAGTCTGTTGATACACACTGTGACTCAGTATTGGTAATGATCGACATGTCATGTTGTACAGTCTGTAGATACACACTGTGACTCAGTATTGGTAATGATCGACATGTCATGTTGTACAGTCTGTTGATACACACTGTGACTCAGTATTGGTAATGATCTACATGTCATGTTGTACAGTCTGTTGATACACACTGTGACTCAGTATTGGTAATGATCGACATGTCATGTTGTACAGTCTGTTGATACACACTGTGACTCAGTATTGGTAATGATCGACATGTCATGTTGTACAGTCTGTTGATACACACTGTGACTCAGTATTGGTAATGATCGACATGTCATGTTGTACAGTCTGTTGATACACACTGTGACTCAGTATTGGTAATGATCTACATGTCATGTTGTACAGTCTGTAGATACACACTGTGACTCAGTATTGGTAATGATCGACATGTCATGTTGTACAGTCTGTAGATACACACTGTGACTGAGTATTGGTAATGATCGATCGACATGTGTCTCAGTAAATTTGAAATCACAACCATCAGGAATATGTTCAGCTTCAATATGTTTAATTAACAACACAATGTGTTTATTATGAATGGGTAAAGGGAAACAACCAAATAGCCATGGTGCACATTGAAAGATCCACATCGTGTTCAGCAATACCAGTAATTCACATGGACAGATCCCTCAACACACATACACACATTTACACACACTCACTCACGTACACATTCTGCACTCACATAGTATGAAATGTATACACACACACACACACACACACACACACACACACACACTCAAGTTAACAATGTACTCACATAGTATGAAATGTACATGCACTGGCACTCATACACATACTTTGTGGACAATACACTCACATAGTGTGAAATGTAAATACACTGGCACACATACACACACTCCTATTAACACACACAGTATGAAATGTACAAACACTGGCACACACACACACACACTTCTATTAACACACATCGTATAAAATGTACATACACTGACACACATAGTATGGAAAGTACACACACTGGCACGCATACACACACTCCTATTAACTCACATAGTATGAAATGTACATACATTGGCACACATACACACACTCCTATTAACTCACATAGTATGAAATGTACATACATTGGCACACATACACACACTCCTATTAACTCACATAGTATGAAATGTACATACATTGGCACACATACACACACTCCTATTAACTCACATAGTATGAAATGTACACACACTCCTATTAACTCACATAGTATGAAATGTACATACATTGGCACACATACACTCTATGAACAATCACTATCACTCACATCACACGTACCTGGCACACACAGATTGAATCACGGCAAGAACATTTAGTAAACACATGTATAAGCATTGGAAAGCAATCGAGAACATTCATTAAATACATGTATAAGCACTGGGAAAATTATCACAGCCCAGTATGAAACTGTTGGTTATACCCTCTTGTTAACATCTACCTGGCTTTACCCACTAAAAGTCGTGGTGATCTGATTCCCACCATGGCACAGTCACCACCTGTCTGCCTCCTGCAGTGAATCTCTACCTGTCTAACCACTGAAAGTTGTGGTGACGTAATACCCATCATGACAAACACAGTCACCACCTGTCTGCCTCCTGCAGTGAATCTCTACCTGTCTAACCACTGAAAGTTGTGGTGACGTAATACCCATCATGACAAACACAGTCACCACCTGTCTGCCTCCTGCAGTGAATCTCTACCTGTCTAACCACTGAAAGTTGTGGTGACGTAATACCCATCATGACAAACACAGTCACCAGACTGTCTGCCTCCTGCAGTGAATCTCTACCTGTCTAACCACTGAAAGTTGTGGTGACGTAATACCCATCATGACAAACACAGTCACCACCTGTCTGCCTCCTGCAGTGAATCTCTACCTGTCTAACCACTGAAAGTTGTGGTGACGTAATACCCATCATAACAAACATAGTCACCACCTTGCTGCTTTCAGGGCTCAAGGACAACTTAGCCTTCTGAGGTTGTATTCAAGAGACCATCGTATGTGTGGGTATAAGTGCAGGTAATTCTGCATGAGGCAAGGACAGTTTATCATTATTATTATTATTATATTTATATAGCACTGAATCTTGTGCAGAGACAAATCAAAGCACTTTCACACCAGTCATTCAAACGCATGCATAACTCTAAAACTGGAAAAAACTGAAGACAAGGAAGAGGCAGGCAAGGGAGGCTATTTTGGGAAGAGGTGGGTTTTAAGACCAGACTTGAAAGAGCTGAGTGTGGAGACCTGTTGAAGCGAAAGAGGAAGTTCATTCCAATTGCAAAGTCCAGAGATAGAGAAAAAGAATGGCAGCCAACAGTCCCCCCCTAAATCCCCCCCCCTCCCTCATGCAGAGACGTTTGCTGTGGATGTCCCTGTATCTCCCCTCCTTGACCCCCTCAACCCCCCCCCCCCTCCCAACATCATGCAGAGACCAGTTTGCTGTGGATGTCCCTGTATCTCCCCCATAACCCCCCCACACACACACATGTCATGTGGAGACCAACTTGATGTGGCTGTTTATCCCCCCTCTTACTCACACCCACCACCTTGTATCTACCCCTAAACACCCACCACCTTGTATCCCCCCTCTAAACACCCACCACCTTGTATCTCCCCCCTAAACACCCACCACCTTGTATCTCCCCCCTAAACACCCACCACCTTGTATCCCCCCCCTAAACACCCACCACCTTGTATCCCCCCCCTAAACACCCACCACCTTGTATCTCCCCCCTAAACACCCACCACCTTGTATCTCCCCCCTAAACACCCACCACCTTGTATCCCCCCTCTAAACACCCACCACCTTGTATCCCCCCCCTAAACACCCACCACCTTGTATCCCCCCTCTAAACACCCACCACCTTGTATCCCCCCCCTAAACACCCACCACCTTGTATCCCCCCCCTAAACACCCACCACCTTGTATCCCCCCCCTAAACACCCACCACCTTGTATCCCCCCTAAACACCCACCACCTTGTATCCCCCCCTAAACACCCACCACCTTGTATCTCCCCCCTAAACACCCACCACCTTGTATCCCCCCTCTAAACACCCACCACCTTGTATCCCCCCCCTAAACACCCACCACCTTGTATCTCCCCCCTAAACACCCACCACCTTGTATCCCCCCCTCTAAACACCCACCACCTTGTATCCCCCCCCTAAACACCCACCACCTTGTATCCCCCCTCTAACCACCCATCATGCAGAGACCAGTTTGCTGTGAATGTCTTTGTATCTCCCCCCTAAACACCCATCATGCAGAGACCAGTGTGCTGTGAATGTCCTTGTATCTCCCCCCCTAACCACCACCCATCATGCAGAGACCAGTTTGCTGTGAATGTCTTTGTATCTCCCCCCCTAACCACCCATCATGCAGAGACCAGTGTGCTGTGAATGTCCTTGTATCTCCCCCCCTAACCACCACCCATCATGCAGAGACCAGTTTGCTGTGAATGTCCTTGTATCTCCCCCCCTAACCACCACCCATCATGCAGAGACCAGTTTGCTGTGAATGTCCTTGTATCTCCCCCCCTAACCACCACCCATCATGCAGAGACCAGTTTGCTGTGAATGTCCTTGTATCTCCCCCCCTAACCACCACCCATCATGCAGAGACCAGTTTGCTGTGAATGTCCTTGTATCTCCCCCTAACCACCCATCATGCAGAGACCAGTTTGCTGTGAATGTCCTTGTATCTCCCCCCCTAACCACCCATCATGCAGAGACCAGTTTGCTGTGAATGTCCTTGTATCTCCCCCCCTAACCACCCATCATGCAGAGACCAGTTTGCTGTGAATGTCCTTGTATCTCCCCCCTAACCACCCATCATGCAGAGACCAGTTTGCTGTGAATGTCCTTGTATCTGTCCAGTTCGGCCACGGAGACGGAGGGCACCAGGGAGAGCAGGGCATGACTGAAGTCCTCATGTCCCACTGCCACGCTGGTCTGGTCCACGTCTTGTCCTGTCCCACACATCACACACACATATACACATCACACACATCAAATATCACACACATACATATACACATCACACACATCAAATATCACACACATACATATACACATCACACACATCAAATATCACACACATACATATACACATCACACATCATACACATACATATACACATCACACATCACACACATATACACATCACACACATACATATACACATCACATATCACACACATACATATACACATATCACACACATATACACATCACATATCACACACATACATATACACATATCACACACATACCTATATACATCACACACATACCTATACACATCACATCACACACATACATATACACATATCACACACATACATATACACATCACATATCACACACACATACATATACACATATCACACACATACATATATACATCACACACATACCTATACACATCACATCACACACATACATATACACATATCACACACATACATATACACATCACATATCACACACACATACATATACACATCACATATCACACACATACATAAACACATCACATATCAAACACATACACACACATACATATACACATCACATATCACACACACATACATATACACATCACATAACACACACACACGCATACATATGCACATCACACACACACACACACACATATACACATCACATATCACACACACACATATACACATCACATATCACACACACACATATACGCATCACATATCACACACACAAACACACACATACATATCACATATCACACACACACATTCACACACACATACATACACACACACACATATATACACACACACACATGTACACACGTGTGCATGCACGCACACACACATACTCACACACACACACACACACAGAGATATATATATATATATATATATATATATATATATATATATATATCTATCTATATCTATCTATCTATCTATATCTATATATATATATATATATATATATATCTATCTATCTATATCTATCTATATCTATATCTATATATATATATATATATATATATACATATCACATATTACACACACACATCACATATCATCCACACATCACATATCACACACATGCACACGCATTCACACACACATCCGCACACACACATACATACACACGCATATATACACATACGCACAAGCATGAACACATACATGCACACACACACTCACACATATACACATATTACACACATACACACCACACACATTGTCCCTCCACACACACACACAAGAAAATAAACATTACATGCAAGAGAAAAAGAAAAAAAGCAGAAAACCCCCCCAAATATTTTGCCCCCCTCCCTCCTAACCCCCCTAACCCCCACTCCCCCTTCCAAAATATGTACTAATTGTCAACATCAGAGACATGTTCTAGCATGATGTGCATGAATAGGACTATACTTGTGCCTCTTTTCCCCCACCATTTTTATCCAGGTCCTATGGGATCAACATTGACAGATGTACAGAGTTGGAGTCATGATACGGCCCTGACAGGTCGGCCCTGACAGGTCGGTGAGGCTGATAGCAGCACAGGTAAAGGAACACAGTGTGAAGGACTGCTGTTATTCCATTCTGTGAGGCGCCACCTCTGTGGATAGCAGCACACAGTGTGAAGGACTGCTGTTATTCCATTCTGTGAGGCGCCACCTCTGTGGATAGCAGCACACAGTGTGAAGGACTGCTGTTATTCCATTCTGTGAGGCGCCACCTCTGTGGATAGCAGCACAGGTAAAGGAACACAGTGTGAAGGACTGCTGTTATTCCATTCTGTGAGGCACCACCTCTGTGGATAGCAGCACAGGTAAAGGAACACAGTGTGAAGGACTGCTGTTATTCCATTCTGTGAGGTGCCACCTCTGTGGATAGCAGCACAGATAAAGGAACACAGTGTGAAGGACTGCTGTTATTCCATTCTGTGAGGCGCCACCTCTGTGGATAGCAGCACACAGTGTGAAGGACTGCTGTTATTCCATTCTGTGAGGTGCCACCTCTGTGGATAGCAGCACAGGGAACACAGTGTGAAGGACTGCTGTTATTCTGTGAGGCGCCACCTCTGTGGATAGTAGCACAGATAAAGGAACACAGTGTGAAGGACTGCTGTTATTCTGTGAGGCGCCACCTCTGTGGATAGCAGCACAGATAAAGGAACACAGTGTGAAGGACTGCTGTTATTCCATTCTGTGAGGCGCCACCTCTGTGGATAGCAGCACACAGTGTGAAGGACTGCTGTTATTCCATTCTGTGAGGCGCCACCTCTGTGACACAGACCTGTACACAGTGTACTGGTTTGTGAACAGACACTGTACAAGGCCAGCACTGACAGTCACACTCTGTACAACACCATCACACATTGCACAACACTGACTGTCCCACACTGCACAACACTGTCACACACTGTACAACACTGGCAGTCACACTCTGCACAACACTGTCACACACTGCACAACACTGACTGTCACACACTGCACGACACTGACTGTCACACACTGCACGACACTGTCACACATTGCACAACACTGGCAGTCACACTCTGCACAACACTGTCACACACCGCACAACACTAACTGTCACACACTGCACAACACTGACTGTCACACACTGCACGACACTAACTGTCACGCACTGCACAACACTGTCACACATTGCACAACACCGACTGTCACACACTGCACGACACTAACTGTCACGCACTGCACAACACTGTCACACATTGCACAACACTGACTGTCACACACTGCACAACACTAACTGTCACACACTGCACAACACTGTCACTCACCGCACAACACTAACTGTCACACACTGCACAACACTGTCACACATTGCACAACACCGACTGTCACACACTGCACAACACTGTCACACATTGCACAACACCGACTGTCACACACTGCACAACACTGTCACACATTGCACAACACCGACTGTCACGCACTGCACAACACTGTCACACATTGCACAACACTGACTGTCACACACTGCACAACACTGTCACACATAGCACAACACTGACTGTCACACACTGTACAACACTGACTGTCATACAATGCTTGCTGTCACACTCTGCACAACACTGTCACACACTGCACAACACTGACTGTCACACACTGTACAACACTGACTGTCATACAATGCTTGCTGTCACACTCTGCACAACACTGTCACACACTGCACAACACTGACAGTCACACTCTGCACAACACTGTCACACACTGCACAACACTGACAGTCACACTCTGCACAACACTGTCACACACTGTACAACACTGACTGTCACACTCTGCACAACACTGTCACACACTGCACAACACTGACTGTCACACAACACTGACAGTCACACTTTGCACAACACTGGCACACACTGCACAACACTGACTGTCACACACTGTACAACACTGACTGTCACACACTGTACAACACTGACTGTCACACAACGCTGACTGTCACACACTGTACAACACTGTCACACTGACTATCACACAACACTGACTGTCACACACTGTATAACACTGTCACTGTACAACACTGTCACACACTGTACAACACTGTCACACACTGTACAACACTGACTGTCACACACTGTACAACACTGTTACACACTGTACAACACTGACTGTCACACACTGTACAAGACTGTCACACACTGTACAACACTGTCACACACTGTACAACACTGACTGTCACACACTGTACAACACTGTCACACACTGTACAACACTGACTGTCACACACTGTACAACACTGTCACACACTGTCACACACTGTACAACACTGTCACACACTGTACAACACTGACTGTCACACACTGTACAACACTGTCACACACTGTACAACACTGTCACACACTGTACAACACTGTCACACACTGTACAACACTGTCACACACTGTACAACACTGACTGTCACACACTGTACAACACTGTCACACACTGTACAACACTGTCACACACTGTACAACACTGTCACACACTGTACAACACTGACTGTCACACACTGTACAAGACCAAGAGAGACGGACCTGCCTCCAGCAGGGCAATCTTGCTGCGGACAGCATTCAGCATGGCGTCAGCGCACAGAGCGTAGAAGTCGGCCCCTGTCATGTTGAGGGGGCACTTCTCCACAACCTGCCCCAGGTCCAGGCCTGGGGACAGCTGGAACCTGTGTACACACCACAATCATCTGTGTTATATACACACACCGCACAGTCATCTGTGTTATATACACACACCGCACAGTCATCTGTGTTGTCTGTACAAACCACAGTCATCTGTACACACAACAGTCATCTGTACCCTCCACAGTCATCTGTACACACAACACCACAGTCATCTGTGTTACATACACACACACACCGCACAGTCATCTGTGTTACATACACACACACACCGCACAGTCATCTGTGTTACATACACACACACACCGCACAGTCATCTGTGTTACACACACACACACACCGCACAGTCATCTGTACCCTCCACAGTCATCTGCGTTACACACACACACACACCGCACAGTCATCTGTACCCTCCACAGTCATCTGCGTTACACACACACACACACCGCACAGTCATCTGTACACACCACAGTCATCTGTACCCTCCACAGTCATCTGCGTTACACACACACACACACTGCACAGTCATCTGTGTTGTCTGTACACACCACAGTCATCTGTACACTCCACAGCCATCTGCACACACCACAGTCATCTGTACACACCACAGTCATCTGTACACTCCACAGCCATCTGTACACACCACAGTCATCTGTGTTACATACACACACACACACCGCACAGTCATCTTTGTCACTGTACACATCAAAGTCATCTGTATTATCTGTTTACACCACAGTGATCTGTGCCATGTGTACACACCACAGACTCATCTGTGTCATCTGTATACACCACTATAACCATCACACCCCACCTATCCTTTCTGTGTATAGCCCTCTATAACCATCACATCCCACCTATCCTTTCTGTGTACCACCTATCCTTTCTGTGTATAGCCCTCTATAACCATCACACCCACCTATCCTTTCTGTGTACAGCCCTCTATAACCATCACACCCACCTATCCTTTCTGTGTATAGCCCTCTATAACCATCACACCCACCTATCCTTTCTGTGTATACCCCTCTATAACCATCACACCCCACCTATCCTTTCTGTGTATAGCCCTCTATAACCATCACACCCCACCTATCCTTTCTGTGTGTAGCCCTCTATAACCATCACACCCCACCTATCCTTTCTGTGTATAGCCCTCTATAACCATCACACCCACCTATCCTTTCTGTGTATCACCTATCCTTTCTGTGTACAGCCCTCTATAACCATCACACCCACCTATCCTTTCTGTGTGTAGCCCTCTATAACCATCACACCCCACCTATCCTTTCTGTGTATAGCCCTCTATAACCATCACACCCACCTATCCTTTCTGTGTATAGCCCTCTATAACCATCACACCCCACCTATCCTTTCTGTGTATCACCTATCCTTTCTGTGTATAGCCCTCTATAACCATCACACCCACCTATCCTTTCTGTGTATAGCCCTCTATAACCATCACACCCCACCTATCCTTTCTGTGTATCACCTATCCTTTCTGTGTATAGCCCTCTATAACCATCACACCCACCTATCCTTTCTGTGTACAGCCCTCTATAACCATCACACCCACCTATCCTTTCTGTGTATAGCCCTCTATAACCATCACACACCACCTATCCTTTCTGTGTACAGCCCTCTATAACCATCACACCCCACTTATCCTTTCTGTGTATAGCCCTCTATAACCATCACACACCACCTATCCTTTCTGTGTATCACCTATCCTTTCTGTGTATAGCCCTCTATAACCATCACACCCACCTATCCTTTCTGTGTATAGCCCTCTATAACCATCACACACCACCTATCCTTTCTGTGTATAGCCCTCTATAACCATCACACCCCACCTATCCTTTCTGTGTATAGCCCTCTATAACCATCACACCCCACCTATCCTTTCTGTGTATCACCTATCCTTTCTGTGTATAGCCCTCTATAACCATCACACCCCACCTATCCTTTCTGTGTATAGCCCTCTATAACCATCACACCCCACCTATCCTTTCTGTGTATCACCTATCCTTTCTGTGTACAGCCCTCTATAACCATCACACCCACCTATCCTTTCTGTGTATCACCTATCCTTTCTGTGTATAGCCCTCTATAACCATCACACCCCACCTATCCTTTCTGTGTACAGCCCTCTATAACCATCACACCCACCTATCCTTTCTGTGTATAGCCCTCTATAACCATCACACCCACCTATCCTTTCTGTGTATAGCCCTCTATAACCATCACACCCACCTATCCTTTCTGTGTACAGCCCTCTATAACCATCACACCCCACCTATCCTTTCTGTGTACAGCCCTCTATAACCATCACACCCCACCTATCCTTTCTGTGTATAGCCCTCTATAACCATCACACCCCACCTATCCTTTCTGTGTATAGCCCTCTATAACCATCACACCCCACCTATCCTTTCTGTGTATAGCCCTCTATAACCATCACACCCACCTATCCTTTCTGTGTACAGCCCTCTATAACCATCACACCCACCTATCCTTTCTGTGTATCACCTATCCTTTCTGTGTATAGCCCTCTATAACCATCACACCCCACCTATCCTTTCTGTGTATAGCCCTCTATAACCATCACACCCCACCTATCCTTTCTGTGTATAGCCCTCTATAACCATCACACCCACCTATCCTTTCTGTGTATCACCTATCCTTTCTGTGTACAGCCCTCTATAACCATCACACCCACCTATCCTTTCTGTGTACAGCCCTCTATAACCATCACACCCACCTATCCTTTCTGTGTACAGCCCTCTATAACCATCACACCCACCTATCCTTTCTGTGTATCACCTATCCTTTCTGTGTATAGCCCTCTATAACCATCACACCCCACCTATGCTTTCTGTGTATAGCCCTCTATAACCATCACACCCACCTATCCTTTCTGTGTATAGCCCTCTATAACCATCACACCCACCTATCCTTTCTGTGTATAGCCCTCTATAACCATCACACCCACCTATCCTTTCTGTGTATAGCCCTCTATAACCATCACACCCCACCTGGCACACACAAAGGTTCAAAGAAATCTCACCCTTTTGCACCCTTTGGGATGTGCAGGATACAGTTACAATACAAACTCATTGATTCACAATTTCCGTCCAAAAACATCACCCAAACAAGCAAATCACACACACACACACACACAGACAGACAGACACACACACACACACACACACATGCGCAACAACTAAAACTTTTAACATATTGTCAAGTATATTTTGGATGTAACTTAAAGTTACACAGTTACACATCCTTTCCAAGTTTTATGTATTTACTTGAAGTCAGTTGTGTTTTCTACCCAGCATGAAATAAACTGAACATTGACATATGTGACTGATATTTGTGTGGTATACACACACACACACACACACACACACACACACACACACAAGACACATATAATATCGCCCAAGGTGAAAAGATGTTGAAGTGAGGAGAGAACACAGGACCCACTTTCTGGTGAGAGCGTTGAGGATGTTGAGCTGGGCCCGGCGGTCACTGGCCACACCCAGGTACAGCAGCTTGTCAAACCTGCAACCAGATCAAGCTGATCATACAACAGTGACAGTGTCAGTGATGACAGTGACAGTGATGAGAATGACAGTAACAACGACACAGATGAAAGTGATGATGACAATGATGAAAGTGACAATGACAGTGATGATGTCACTTATTACAGTGGTGACAGTAACAATGACATGACAGTAACAATGACAGTGTCATGACAGTGGCATGACCATAGCAGTGACATGACAGTAACAATGGCAGTGTCAGTGATACCAGTAATAGTGTGGACAGTGACAATGACAGTGATGATGACAGTGATGAGTGTGACGATGACTGATAGGAGTGACAATGACAGTAATGACAAAGACAGTTATGACAGTGATAATTAGAGTGACAGTGTAGACAGAGACGATGACAGTGCTGACTGTCAATGACAGTAACAATGACACCGATGACATTAATGACTGTGACAATAACAGTGACAATTAGAGTGACAGTGTAGACAGAGACGATGACAGTGCTGACTGTCAATGACAGTAACAATGACACTGATGACATTAATGACTGTGACAATGACAGTGATGATTCTGATAATGACAGTAATGACAATGACAGTGACAGTGACAGTGCTGACCTGCCAGGTCGGAGCAGTGCTGGGTCGAGGAGGTCCGGGCGGTTGGTGGCCCCGATGATGAAGACGTCATAGGACTTGTGGAGGCCGTCCAGCTCTGCCAGCAGCTGGGACACCACCCTGCCACACACATCACACATACCTTACATACCTTACATATCTTACATACCACCCTGCCACACACATCACACATACCTTACATATCTTATATACCTTACATATCTTACATACCTTACACACCACCCTGCCACACACATCACACATACCTTACATATCTTACATACCTTACATATCTTACATACCTTACACACCACCCTGCCACACACATCACACATACCTTACATACCTTACATATCTTACACACCACCCTGCCACACACATCACACATACCTTACATACCTTACATATCTTACATACCTTACACACCACCCTGCCACACACATCACACATACCTTACATATCTTACATACCTTACATACCACCCTGCCACACACATCACACATACCTTACATATCTTACATACCTTACACACCACCCTGCCACACACATCACACATACCTTACATACCTTACATATCTTACACACCACCCTGCCACACACATCACACATACCTTACATATCTTACATACCTTACATACCACCCTGCCACACACATCACACACACCTTACATATCTTACATACCTTACACACCACCCTGCCACACACATCACACATACCTTACATATCTTACATACCTTACATACCACCCTGCCACACACATCACACATACCTTACATATCTTACACACCACCCTGCCACACACATCACACATACCTTACATACCTTACACACCACCCTGCCACACACATCACACATACCTTACATATCTGACATACCTTACACACCACCCTGCCACACACATCACACATACCTTACATATCTTACATACCTTACACACCACCCTGCCACACACACCTTACATATCTTACACACCACCCTGCCACACACATCACACATACCTTACATACCTTACATATCTTACATACCTTACACACCACCCCTGCCACACACATCACACATACCTTACATACCTTACACACCACCCTGCCACACACATCACACATACCTTACATACCTTACATATCTTACATATCTTACACACCACCCTGCCACACACATCACACATACCTTACATATCTTACATACCTTACACACCACCCTGCCAAACACATCACACATACCTTACATACCTTACACACCACCCTGCCACACACATCACACATACCTTACATACCTTACATATCTGACATACCTTACACACCACCCTGCCACACACATCACACATACCTTACATATCTTACATACCTTACACACCACCCTGCCACACACACCTTACATATCTTACACACCACCCTGCCACACACATCACACATACCTTACATACCTTACATATCTTATATACCACCCTGCCACACACATCACACACACCTTACATATCTTACATACCTTACACACCACCCTGCCACACACATCACACATACCTTACATATCTTACATACCTTACATACCACCCTGCCACACACATCACACACACCTTACATATCTTACATACCTTACACACCACCCTGCCACACACATCACACATACCTTACATATCTTACATACCTTACATACCACCCTGCCACACACATCACACATACCTTACATACCTTACATATCTTACACACCACCCTGCCACACACATCACACATACCTTACATACCTTACACACCACCCTGCCACACACATCACACATACCTTACATACCTTACATATCTGACATACCTTACACACCACCCTGCCACACACATCACACATACCTTACATATCTTACATACCTTACACACCACCCTGCCACACACACCTTACATATCTTACACACCACCCTGCCACACACATCACACATACCTTACATACCTTACATATCTTACATACCTTACACACCACCCTGCCACACACATCACACATACCTTACATACCTTACACACCACCCTGCCACACACATCACACATACCTTACATACCTTACATATCTTACATATCTTACACACCACCCTGCCACACACATCACACATACCTTACATATCTTACATACCTTACACACCACCCTGCCAAACACATCACACATACCTTACATACCTTACACACCACCCTGCCACACACATCACACATACCTTACATACCTTACATATCTGACATACCTTACACACCACCCTGCCACACACATCACACATACCTTACATATCTTACATACCTTACACACCACCCTGCCACACACACCTTACATATCTTACACACCACCCTGCCACACACATCACACATACCTTACATACCTTACATATCTTACATACCTTACACACCACCCTGCCACACACATCACACATACCTTACATACCTTACACACCACCCTGCCACACACATCACACATACCTTACATACCTTACATATCTTACATATCTTACACACCACCCTGCCACACACATCACACATACCTTACATACCTTACATATCTTACATACCTTACACACCACCCTGCCAAACACATCACACATACCTTACATACCTTACACACCACCCTGCCACACACATCACACATACCTTACATACCTTACATATCTTACATATCTTACACACCACCCTGCCACACACATCACACATACCTTACATACCTTACATATCTTACATACCTTACACACCACCCTGCCACACACATCACACATACCTTACATACCTTACATATCTTACATACCTTACATATCTTACATATCTTACACACCACCCTGCCACACACATCACACATACCTTACATACGTTACACACCACCCTGCCACACACATCACACATACCTTACATATCTTACATACCTTACACACCACCCTGCCACACACATCACACATACCTTACATATCTTATATACCTTACATATCACTGCCACACACATCACACATACCTTACATACCACTGCCATACACATCACACATACCTTACATACCACCCTGCCACACACATCACACATACCTTACATACCTTACATACCACTGCCATACACATCACACATACCTTACATACCACTCTGCCACACACATCACACATACCTTACATACCACTGCCACACACATCACACATACCTTACATACCACTGCCACACACATCACACATACCTTACATACCTTACATACCACTGCCATACACATCACACATACCTT